>NC_134844.1:7575757-7878787 GCF_965363235.1 Mytilus galloprovincialis
CTCATTTAAAAAATATATTTCAGACACTTTTAGTTACAAGTATTTGTAGTAAACAATATTGTATTCTTTAATACACATTACTGTGTTCAGGATAAGCGTCCAATATTTAGTTATATAAACATATTTTTCTAGAACTAGCTACATAAACCCATATTTCAAACACTAGTTGTATTAATATTTTCTTCAAAAGTATAAGTGTTTAAGTAACTACTGCTTGAAATAAGTGTTCATGTAACTAAGTCGAGAAATAAGTTTCCTTATAAGAAGTTCTTGAAATAAGTGTCCATGAAATACATTGCAATATCACTAGATCTTGAAAGCCTTTACCTTGAACATATTTATAATTTTATAGTTAGTTATTTTAAGTATGACAAGCGACGATGTTATTTATTGTTGAACTCATTTATCATAAAATCAGCTATCAAAATCAATTATCACCTTCATATTTATTGTTCGCAGTATTCAAATGTCTATTTGTTAAAATGCAGTTATCACAAAAATTAGTATTGAACACATAATACTCTCAAGCAATAAGAAGTATTATCTAAACTCATCTATCACATAATTACGTATTGAACGCAACAACATCTTTTTTTTTAATAATTATTTAGTTTATTGCACAATTGGTTGTTAACAAATACCCTAAAAGGTACAACTATCCCAAATAGGTTTATCCCTGTGTGTGAATTATCAAATGAACCAGGGGATTCACATGATAAAATTATTATAAGTTTCAAAAGTTGTCAATAGAATATTACAATCTATATAGTTTACGAAATCTGCATAGCAACAAATCCGGAAAACATACGTTCTCTCTGTTTACGTTTTTCTACTTAATGGAGTATATTCACTTAAGGAGAGGAGAACAAATGAACTCTTCAAGTCGTAATATGATATGTATGCTGCAATGCTTTTAACAGAAAAAAAACATATTCTTTACAGACAACAGATAATCTTCAAATTGACGATAAAACTTGAGATCTTCAAGTTTGAAAAATGATCCATCGGAGAACTTATTAATAAAGAAACTCATCATAGATACCAGAATTGAAATTTTGTATTTGCGCCAGTCGCGCGTCTCGCCTACAAAAGACTCATCCGTAACGCTAAATCAAAATAATGCGAAAAGGGCCAAAACAGTTACGCAATTGAAGAGCATTGAGGACAAAATACAGCTAAGGTAATCTATTCCTGTGGTAGAAAAGCCTTAATATTTCAAAAGTTCAAAGTTTTGTAGAAAAGTTAATTTATAATCATGACCATATAAATGATAATTCATATAAACATAGAAGTGTTGACTACAGGCTTGTGATACCCTCGGGGAATTAAAACTCCACCAGTTGTGGCATCGACCCAAGAACTAGTAACATAAATATAGCTTTCAAAAACTAGATACATGATACATATTTAGAAAAATAATTATATAAAAATGGCCCTCAAAAATAAAGTAACTTGTTCTTGAAATAAGTGTCTATGTTACAAGTTATTTAAAGAATAGTAATTGAGGTTGAAATTTATTGATGAACTCATTCATTATAAAATTATTGTTCGCTGTAATCAAATATTTATGAATATTTGTTAAAAGCAGATTCTAGAGAGCGTTAATAATTAAGTAGGTTTTGAACACATAGCACTTCGAAGCAATTAAAAATATTATCTTAACTCGTATATCACACAATTGAAATTTTTTGAAAGGATCAACATCTAAGATAGTGTGATGTCGTAATACTCATTCCATTAACCTATGCTCTATCCATCTACAAAATTTGCTGTTGAATCCTGATTATCATATTTTAGAGCATGTCCCTTGGTGTATGATAACTTTTTTAATTTAGATGGAATAACGTAAAGCATGAATTGTTTTTCATTAATACATATTACCATTTTACATTTTATTTCAAATAGTTCCATTGAATTCTCTCTGTTGCCATATTGATATGGTTTGTTACATTTCTAACAATGTCAGATAACAGTTTGTCAGTAGCAGTAAATATGTTATCTGATACAGAGGTGTCCCTTTAATGGAATATATCCACTTCAGGAGAACAAACGAACTCTTCAAGACTTTATATAATATGTATGCTGCTATGCTTTTAACAGAAAAGATATATCATATAAACTTCAGATTGACGATAAAACGTGTGATCTTCAAGTTAGAAAAACGATCCATTTGGTTAAATCTTCAGCTAATCGCTTAAATATTCAGATGCAGAGGAAGTAGCAGGAACTGGTTGGTTAATGCATTTATGTATTCATGAAACATGTAAACAGTTAAAAAGTTAATAGGAACCATTTAAGATTGGCGATTTTTTTATGTTTACTTAACGTCACGTGGAAATACTTCATGGAATTGTTTTAGGAACCTGTTTAGAAAAATACGGACGACAAATAAATATATCACGAGAATTGCCTTTTTCATAACAAATATATAATAATTACGATTTAAACCATACGTACTTTATCATGATTAAATATAGGTAAAGATCAATTTAGTTCATTTACAACAGAAAAACTAAAATGTTTAAATTTTTAAATCACAATCAAAACAGACAGACAAAGTATTTATATTTTGATATGATGTATATACTCCTTCTAACTCCAAACGGACACCATTAAAACTGATAATTGACCTTGCATACGTTAGAATGAGCAAAATTCGGTTAAGGCATTTTCGTTTCTACAAATGTTCTAAACAGAACGATATAATATCAAGGTATCATTCATTGATGCAAAATATGTTCTATTTTTATAAAGCCAGTGTAATACAAAGTGTGTACTTTCTTCTAAGCATCTGGGTATATTAACAAACACACCGAATAACTTAGTAAAACGTTAAAAAAAGAATGTGCAACCAAACACTGCAAGTCGAATAAACACTGGAAATAGTATGATCGAAAACAAAACTACAAATTGACCAACAAATGTCCAAAAGCACTGCTCAGAAAATAAAAGATTGAAAGAAACGAGCTTCACAAAACACAAACAGGACAAACTCATGTACCCTCGAAGACATAACGGAATCTGTTCCACTATTAACGCCCACAAAAGGTGATGGCTTGATATCAAATATTGATTCATACTGAAACAAATATGACTTATATTTAGAATTAATTTTAAAATAAACTTACCATGAACAACAAAAAACAAATAAATCCCAAACATTAATTTTGTAAAGAAATCCATACTTTTAGCTGCCTTTGAAACTTCAGAGCACAATAACAAATTGAACTACAAAGAATAGTAATCAGTAGCGCGTTTTATAACCCCGGGATCATCAGGCCACTTCAAATGTATCAGGTGATGTAGAATCTACTTAATTAAAGTACATCGTGTAACTTGTTATTTCTGGTTTGTTTTAATTCAATTTACGAACAAACTGACCGAAATTAGAAATTGAAACATCTAATACTGAGACACATGTAATCGTTTATAGAACGTTTTTCTATATACAAACACAAACGCATGTATCTGAATACAAAAGGGCATGCAGCTGTATAAAATTGTTAGGTCTGATATGTCACTTTGTACCCAAGTAGTACTGATATGTCGAAAATGACAAACAAACAGCCGTTGATTTCGATACATTTTCATTGCATTAAATTGGTCAAGAATATCTATGTTGTTTTGAAAATATAAATATGCAAAAGATAAGATAACTGCAAAACAAAAGCTTTAAAGGAATAGCAAGTCCATTTAACTGTGACTTATATGTGGGGTGAATAATACAATGTATTTTTTAAACCTTTAAAGAGTTATAAATAATGGGTTTTTAAAATATCAGCCATAAAAATTGTTGGTGACGAAAATTTATCCACTTGGCAATGGGGAGTATTTATTGAATAAACGTTCATGTTTTAATATTTTTATCACAGTAACTTGTGTTCTGTTTACTAACAGGCTATTGCTACGATGATATATTAGTTAACAAGAAGTGCATTTGAGTAAGTATCGACCTACTCGAAGTGAGTTATACTTGCAGTATCATTACAGTCACTTTCGTAAAAAAAAAGATAAAAAAGAGTGAGCTAATTGAAGCCTAATAAACTTTATGATAAAATTGAGAATGGAAATGGGGAATGTGCCAAAGAGACAACAACCTGACCATAGAAAAAAACAACAGCAGAAGGTCACCAATAGGTCTTCAATGGAGCGAGAAATTCCCGCACCCGGAGGCGTCCTTCAGCTGGCCCCTAAACAAATATATACTAGTTCAGTGATAATGAACGCCATACTAATTTCCAGTCAAACGGTCTACGATTTTTACAATGATATTTATTGGATTGTAAAAAAGAAACTAAAAATTTTCTAATAGCGTTTATGAAACCCAAATCTATCAATATCCCATTCGAAATTTTTGAAGATAAGTATGTGTGAACTTCACATTGATTAAACAATGCAATTGCAATCATTTATTTTATTAATTCGCCGTTCAGAGACGTCCAGTCGAGTGTTTATGTTATAACCAATTAAACTTTATTTTTTGTTAAACATGGTTTAAAGTAAAATAAAATCACCAACAAGGTGTTTGTCTTTGAAACACTGACTTAAGTTGCAGCTACATTATATAGACGTCAAAAATCAAAACAGAAATTAAAAAATCGACATAAACAATGGATATATTGTCGAAAAAACGATGGAGCTAAAACGAGTTACACTTCTCCATCGAGACACATCAGAAAATATGTAGGCGAACTGCCAAGTTTTAAAACTAAGGTTAATTCTAATTCGGATAAGTATCGCTGATTCATTTGGTTTTGAAAAGCTAACATATATGTATCTTGTATCACATTGCAAATTATTATCTCCAGTTTACTTCAGCACAATCAATGTATACGAGAAAATGTAGGAAAAATTTCATTTTGAATTTTAAAAAAGCTTAATAGCAATCTAAGTAATCAACATACCAAAGCCGATAAAGAGAACAGCGATCCACAAACGGTAACCTATCATCGTCGATTATTAATATTCTAAACTCTAACGCACATACAATGTTTTATATGGTATGAACCATCTTGACATGCATGTATCAGATGATACAACTTATAAAGTTTAACTAGTTAAGTCTGGTTTCAAATGAAAACAACTCTAAAGGAAATTGAGCATCAAGTTCATGTAATTGAAGCGATTGACTGACTTAAATATATCCCTATCTTACAAAAAAATGTATATATATATATATATATATATATATATATATGATTCTTTTTTATCAACTCTTTTCAGCTCCTTCATACTTTGTTTAAAAAAATATTTTGTTATTTTGATAAGAACAGTAATCTGATCTTGCATTTCGATCTTGCGGTGTACACTGACTTGCTTTATCTTGAAATAATTCATTGGTTTTAAAGAAATATTGTACTGGTGGAAGGGGTCTCGAAGAATTGTGTTAAATTCCTAATTCGGATTTTTCATTCTATAAGGTTCATCTTATACCAGTAACATTCCCATATTCAAATTGTTAGCCACTTCTCAAACTTTTATCTTACAGGGAAAGATTAGTACAAAGCTTTCAGAGATTCAGGTTATTATTTACCTTTATTTTTTTAGTTTTGTTGAGATTCCTTGTTATGAATCATACAAGAAAGGGGGTGTTATTTTTCAAAAGGCTTAAGGAATGTAAAGCTTATGATTGGAAGTTACCTTCACCAAAAGGAATAACAGAGCTTTGATGAGGAGTTACATTTTCCTGAAGGGTATCAAAATAATATTTTTTTTTGTTTTCACCACAAGAGAAGAATAAACAGACTTTTAAACAAATTGGATATCTAAATAGAGATAGAAAGTGACTTCTCACCAGAGGAGACACCAACCTAGGGGTGAGGAGTTACTTTCCACCGGAAGGGTGATCGAATCATCGATAAAAAGTAACTTTCTGCCGTAATAGATATCAAGCCAGTGACGGGGAGTTAATATTCATCAGAAGTATGGGTAAAAATCCAAATTATTAACTTCATGTTTAAGGGTTCAAGTACATTTCCGAAAACTGTATCAGTAAATTACAGTTGTATCTAGTATCGACCTGTCACAGAAGTCCTAATAAAACAAAATTATAATACTCAACAAATGATTGACCTTTGAAGATCGCATTTAAGATCCTACATCCTCAGTTAAAATGCAGATGAAATCATATGAAAAACTAATAAACGTCATCTACTGTAGTTTTTGTTACTTTTATGATCTTTTAATGAAACTTCTTTCGTTGGTATTTTTAACAATAGCACTTCAATTATCAGATCTAAATGTTTACAGCCAATAATACTATTGTTCTCCATGGTTTGACATTGATATAAGTAGAATTAGTCAATGATATTAGATTATATACAATCTTACAGAGTTTATTTATCTTATCTTGTACGATTCGCTCGTGTATGTAACAATGTTTTAGATTTTAACGAGAAAAATTTATGTATTACTGAAAAATTATAACACCAGGGTTTTCGATATCACAAACTAGTCAAAACATTTACTAAATTTTATCATCAATACAAGGAGATCATTTGTAAATATAGCTCATCTTGCAGACTTCTCATCCGTTCATGTATTTCACATCCAATTTTTTTTATGGAAATATTCTTTATGAAGCACAAAAATGTCAGTATTCACCTCAGAAGCTAACAATACATTTAAATAGACTTATTAAGGAGGGATATGGTTACAATACTGTTGTCAGGTTATTCAAGATTGCATATTTTGGCGTTAATATTGATTCACTGATAGGGTCTTTGCATCGGAACTAAACACATTTATTCAAAAACCAGTTATTGGAGTTCTTCTCATATATGTTATGATGGTACGATACTAAACCCATAATGGGATGGATTGTGTCTGTTATTCATATAATGAAGACATAATCTTTCAATCAGTTTAATTGAAGTCTGGAGCTGGCCTGTCAGTTGACTGCAAGTATTCTGTTGTTATTTATGTATTATTGTCATCTTTTTATTTTCTTTGGTTACATCTTCTGACATCAGACTGGGACTTCTCTTGAACTGGATTTTAATGTGTGTATTGTTATGCGTTTACTTTTCTACATTGGCTAGAGGTATAGGGGAGGGTCGAGATCTCATACACATGTTTAACCCCGCCGCATTTTTGCGCCTGTCCAAGTCAGAAGCATCTGGCCTTTGTTAGTCTTGTATTTTTAATTTTAGTTTCTTGTGTACAATTTGGAGTTTAGTATGGCGTTTATTTTCACTGAACTAGTATATATAATTGTTTAGAGGCCAGCTGAAGGACGCCTCCGGTTGCGGGAATTTCTCGCTGCATTGAAGATCTGTTGGTGACCTGCTGTTGTCTGTTCTATGGTCATGGTCTATGGTCATGTTGTTGTCTTTTTCACACATTCCACATTTCCATTCTCAATTTTATATGGGTCTCCAACATAATGTGTCCTCTGACACCAGTTTTAGAGGGATTTTTAATGTTTGTATAAATACGAGTAACTTTAATTACAGATGCAGTTCGCGAAAGTAAATTTTTGTTTACCTAGCAAACAGATGAATTAGATATGACTATCGATTTCCACTTTTGTTGATGTTTTTTTCGCATCGGGTTTCTTCTTTCATAGATATAAGAGCTGTGGTATTAGTGCCGATGGGACATCTCTCCATCAAAGTCACAATGTTTAAAATGTAACCCATTATTGGTCAAACCATTTAAGCTCATTTGATATAGTTTTAGGGTATTTCTTTTCTCTTTAGTCATTCAGTAATGTTTCACCGGTGAAACCTACATTGATAGCAATTTTTGGAAATCTCACGTTTATAAAATAGTTAAAAGGTCCATCATTCATTGTTTTGTTACATCATTCATGACATAACTTTGTTTAATTGATTGTAAACTTGCGTGTGAAAGCTTTACAAATCACATTCTGAATTAATGAGAAATCATTGAGGAATTGAAAGCCAACTGATCAAGTTCAGTACATTGTAATGGTTAATGAGCAGTAGTGAGTTAAGGACTTTTCGTTTTGAATTTCCCTTGGAGTTCCATTTTTGTCTTATTTTACTTTTTTACTATAATAAAACCCAGTAATTTTTACTTCTCGCTGAACTATGGGTTACATTTAGAGAACGTAGTGTCAAAACATGAACCTACAATGACCGGACACACACAATATAAGGATCAGTTTTTAAAATCTACTTACGGCATTATTAAAGTGATCTTCCTTTTCCTACCAGTTATATGAGACATATAACAGATGGTGTTAAACTACCATAAATAAACAACACCCCGTCTACTTTACTAGCAGTTACTATCTTTCAATTATATACAAATAGTTTCTATCTTATCCCCATACAATTTCTCTTCTGTAAAACCGTTCAGATAAATATTTTGCTCCCATCGAAGATTGTATCTTTACCTTTTCTCGCCAATCCATTATGCTTTACGTTTTCCAATGCTGTACCGGCGTCTTATAAAGATCAATTCATGGCCTATCATGACTATGTATCAATTCATTCGAGATTTACGGTTGTAATCGTTTTTCTCATTTAATGCAGAGATAATAAGAAAATAAAACATCAATAAATGACTCTGTGTTATATAATTTGTTCTATGATATTTAGTTAAATGGCGTTTTTTTCTTTGTAATGAAAAGCGGAGTTTCATAAGCGTTATAATGGCTGTTAGAGCCATATGCACAAATGTGCAAATAACATCGCTTATAATTGATCATTTGCAATGCGAAAAATATCTTTAAATGCTGCAGAGGTATGAAGATAGTTTATATGTATACCTAGTTTATATGTATACCGTTTCAACTCAAATTCAAAACAGCAAACACGACACGAGTTTAAATAATGAAAATTATAAGAGATGCTCGAAACGAAAAGTTTTGATATTCCAAAACTAACAAACCTTTTAAAGAATCAAACCCAAAAGGACTTATTAATGAATAAACTGCTAATCTCGCGATTAAATAATCGACTTCTTTTTAAGTGTTAAGTTCTAAGACAGTATAGGCACAATTGATTGTCTCCGAGGCATGTTGTCAGAGTCAAAACCTGTTCGGTCTCAAATGTCTGAATGTGTAAAGTATGAAAAAAGATTGTACATAAACCATTGAGCAAAACTCGAATCAATAGTTTGATTACTACATATGATCATAAAGGAGGATATCAGATATCCAAAAATATCTGAACAGATGTATTCTCTCTCCGCTATTTGAAATTATCTATTATCATACCTTACATATATTTCAAACATTCTATTGGTTGAAACGTTATCACGTGACATGGAATAACAATTAATAAATAACAATTTTCATTCAATTCCAAGATAGGACGAATAACCCTAAAAATTCACACCAGCGGTGAATAACCTTATTACCCACCGGTGAATAACTTTTTGAGTTTGTTGATTTGCACTTGAGTTACCTCCCATTAAAATGACGTCCCAGACGTAAATAAACAAAATGGCAGCGTTCACGTTACACTGCAAGCCCATCGAGAGAAGAGGAAAAAAGGCATTGGACATAAATAGAGATGAGAGTGCCAGCAGCCGATGATATCTCTTATAAACGGTCCTTTTGAGGGCCATCAATATTTTACAAAAAGATTCTACTTTTGTTGTTAATTTGAGAAATTCGAACACAAATGTATTTTCAAACGTCAGTCTGTTTGTTATGTTAAAAATATAGACTAGCAAGTGTTCGAAATAGCTTTCCACTGTTATTTCGGTATAATAAAAAAATTGTCGCCCCTTCGAATCGATGAATATTCAAAATTGTCAACCCTTTAAAGTTATTTCACTTCGGGCTGCGCCCTCAATGAAATAACTTTCTCGTGTTGACAATTTTAGAATTTAACCTTTTCAATGGGCCATAATGGTATATTGTACGAAGATCAGTGGCGGATCCAGGGGGACCAGGGGTTGGAACCCCCCTTTTTGTAGACTATCAATGCATTTGAATTGGGACATGTAGTTGGAACCGCCCCTTCCTTTTGTCCTTGGTTAGGAACCCCCCTTTAAAATGGCTGGATCCGCCCCTGGTAGATTGCATGAAGTCATCATTAAATTTTCACATATCGTACACGGCGGAATATGTCCCTCACCTCAAAGTTATTACATGCCAGAACAATTAGATATACAGAAAAAGAGGTTTGGTATCATTGCTTCTATAATACTATAAACAAAAAATAGCCACCGCATAAAAATATGAAACATTTGAAACGAGATAACCGAAAGCCTAATTGTAGCAAAACCATTCACGATAAGATATTCGACAACAACATCAACAAATGTTGTCAAATAAATAAATTTATTTCTTAAATATGTACTATCTTTTGTATTTTTAGCACTTGACAAGCTAAGCTAAGAAATACTAACAGTCTGGAATAAATGGAAAGCTCCAAGAATGTCTGCTGGTCAATGATGAACAACAACAATACATTGTCATTTTTACAAAAGTGCAAGTATCAAAATTGAGAATGGAAGTGGGGAATGGGTCAAACAGACAACAAGCTGACCAAAGACAAAAAACATCCGAAGTGTTTTAAGTTTGTCGTGTTTGGTACCTTTTATAGTTGACTATGCAGCATGGACTTTAGTCATTGTTGAAGATGGTACACGATATAAAGCTGTCAATTTCTGTGTCATCTGGTCTCTTAATCTGTAGTCATACTATATCTTCTTTTTATAATCATTAAAAATTAGTAAATTCAAAAATAAAAAGAGTTTAAGGTGTTAACAACGTGACGATTTCCAGCTCCTGAAACATACCTGTCATAAACGTAAAGGTAAAGACCAACACAAATTTTACAATGTCTCTTTTAACTGTGAATAGACTTTTGTTTTTATATCTATATAGAGTGGTGCATAGCACTTAGAGTTTTATTCTTTTTTTGTCAAATATGTCAGTAAGAAAACAAGCTGCATCTCAACTTGTGGATTTTTTTCATTTAAAGTTGCGTTAAATAAAAGGAGCCGAAAGATACAAAGACGACTTTCAAACCCCAAACAAAAAGTCCAAGAAAAACTGAAAACTCCATGGTAAAAAATCAAATTGACGAACAAATTCAGCAAATAATAAGTGTTACGTTTAAAACTTACCATATACTGAGAAGATAAAGCAAACTATCCATACAAAGTACATCATCATTGCGGTATGTAACATCCAAAGAATTGTAAATCCAAACAAGTTTTTTGTTCGCTTCTTAAATAATTAACCAATCGATGGCGTTTGAATATATTGTAATTAGTATTTAGTAGTAGTAACGGTTTACACAGAAGCTGTAATGACAGTTAATCGTTGACTTCTTGTATCTTATTGGAAATCACTAATTTTTATCCTTTAAACAAGATGCTGCTTTAGAAATTTTATCCTTATACTAACTTTGTAGATACTTTTTATCGGAATAAAACTTACAAGACAAACGCATGCTTAAAGAAAATTCATTATATCGTGTTTGGTCACAAGCCGACTTTGATCATGTATTTACCATTTGTATGTTTTTATGGTTTCAGAAAAGAAATGAATGTAATGAAATAATTGCAGTTAATAAAAGTATCAAATAATGAAACTTTTGGATCATGAACCCAATTACAGCCTTTTTAAGACATGCATTTTAAAGACTGATATACGGTATGCTTTATTAAAAAGCAAAAATGGTTCATGAATGATGAGTCTTTATCATTAATATCCAAAACTGCACTATTCTGTAAACTGCTGTAAATATGAACCGTCCTTTTTACATACATAATAAGTAATACTATAGCATGTCCTTTTTTCTATAGCCTATACTTTTTTTATAGATCATAATATTTCCGACATATCGTATGAAAACATAGCTTGGTATTTTCTTTAATGTTGCACTAGTAAAAAATAGTTTTAAATGATGGACGTCATTAGTGAAATAAAATTATTTTAAAACATTTTTTATCAATCTTAAACTTTGATATACAATAAACAGGTTATTTCATGAATCGAAGTGTTTACTACCACCTCGTAGAATATTGATTGCACTCGCAACATGCAAGCTCGTACAATATAAACACTATTTTCGAGAGAGTATTCACCTATTTTAATGAAAAAAACCTATTGTATCAAATATGACCACTGTCGGTTACTCATTGAAGTACTAGCATATGCTCTGTAAAAAAAGCAAGATTTTTCTATAATCATAAAAAGGGTCATCACTTAAGATACAACCCTTTCACGTGCTTGCGAGTCAATAGTTCAGCCAGGTAGATACTGATAAATCACATTCTATGATGATTGGATGTGTATGTGAATTAGACAGAAACCTAACGACCTATAGCTTGAGGCACAATATCTAGCGTGTACTTTACGGTTTCAAGGTTAAACAGGCTTCTATATACTATCATTCACTTAACAAATATAAATGGATTTAACATTGACTATTAACGCCCTGCAAAATGTAGATGAAAGCATCGTGCACAATGTTGTATTAATCTGACGAAGTCTTCACTAATTTTCCCATAAACTATAATTTGTCTGAATGGGTTATCTTTTGTGTATTTTTCATATTACCCAGTTGCAAAATTGATTTATACCTTGTAAAACATAGAAGATTGGATATATATCATGTCTTTTATGGAGTCCCACTGATCTCAAACTAAATATTACTTTATACACATTTGTTCTGAAAATGTAAGATAGGAATAAATATAAAGCTTCAATCGGATATTACAGTTTGAATTGTATATAACGTATATTGGTGGTTGGAACAAATAGAACTGGAAGTATAAGGTCTAGTGATCAAATTGGAACGACCAGTACTAAACATATTGGTGAAACTCAAACGAAACGTACTGAAGATATAATTTCTTATGTTAAAATACAAGGGAGATACATAGTCTAGCGGAGAACAATATCTAGTTGAATGTCTGAAGTTGCAAAGACCTAAACATATTCTTATAGACATTAAGCATAAAGTAAGTAGCAGTGCCTGTGCTAATTCAACGCAATGGTTATGATCTGGAGTTGAGTGTAGCAAAATTGGCGGTGTTACGTCCCATGCTGAAAATGTTATATCGTGTTATATGTAACGTCTTTACCTTTAGATTTGAATGTTTGCACTTGATATGTCTAGTGAAGGGTAATGTATAAACCAACCAAAAAATAAGAAGATGTGGTACGAATTCCAATGAGTCAACTCTCGGTTATATAAAGGTCTGATATTACAGTATTGTAGACAGGAGGTCGACAACATATTGCTTTATATATAAAGACATCGTATCTTATGATTCTAACACAACATGAACAAAATCTGATAGCTACTGTTCTTTTTCTATTTGATAGCAGTCTACAGAAGAAATTTGTGTAATTAAGTTATTAAACAAAATGCAGCCTGGTATATTGAAAAACATATATTTCATGTTCTTATTCTCTTGAATGTTTAATACTCAAATGATGAGAATGGTCAGTTAATGTGTTTGAATGTCTGCCACGGGACTGCTTTGTCAGGTCTCATTACTTTGACGAAGACTTTAAGTATATTTATGACATGTTTTGTAATAAAGACCCTTTCAGGTTAATTGGGATTCCATTTATTATTTATTTAATTTTAGTTTTTATATATAAAAAATTGTCAGACCAGTACTTTAAAATACGTTTTATTCTTTTTTTCGAAGAAACAACGTTTATTAAAAGAAAACTGTTTGATCCAAGTGTATATGTGGTTTATTTTTAAGTCTTTAGTCTAATATAAAATAAAAGTTAATAATTAGTATAATAGTAATCGGACGAGAAAATGTCTGTACCCAGTTAGGAATATAACAGTTGTTATCCATTCGTTTGATGTATTAGAGGTTTTGGTTCTGCCATTTAATTAGGGGCTTTCCGTTTTGATTTTTTCTCGGCGTTCGGTATCCTTGTCATTTGAATTTTCATTTTCGTCGTATTTCGGGGTAATAATACACTAAAACATATGTACCAAACAACTTTTATAAACAACTAATTTAAAGATTACTTCGTCGATAAAAAGTTACATAAATAAGACAAAAGAAAAGAACAATACGAATACGCATTACCCTGTTCACGACAGAGAAACTGCAACTCATTTAAACCTGATAGCTCAAAAACGAAACTCTACTCGTACACATTGTACCGACTGACCTATTCTTTTGCTCTTAAAACTTAGTTAACGACGAATCAGCGTAATATCATTGACAGGACGGTGTTTGAACAAGTCAAGAATTAAATTTATATGATCAGATCTCAAATGATATAAACATTGCTTCTTTATAAAAGGTTTTGGTAGAAAGAAATGTCATAATGGTCCGATTATTAAAACAATTCATGGATGAAGAAATGTTAATTGTTCCTATATTACAATTGTTACATTATAGTTCGTTTCTCTGTGTGTTACGTTTCAGTGTTTTGTCTCTGTTGTGTCGTAGTTCTCTTATATTTGATACGTTTCCCTCAGTTTTAGTTTGTAACCGGATTTGTTTTTTTCTCTATCGATTTATGAATTTTGAACAGCGGTACACTACTGTTGCCATTATTTTATGTTTAGCATTACAAATAGTGTCGATGACCGTTTTGTCTTGACATTGTAAGTGTTGCCCGATTTCATAAGAATGTGGGTCGTTCATGGACCTATTGGTAAGGATGAGCTTTTGTAAATTGTCTTAGATAACTGTAAAATATACGTATATACATCATAAGTGCGGTGACACATTCTACAGCATCCACACAGCAAGAGCAATAAGCCTGTTTTTTAAACATATTCGTAGATGGCTTTTCGTGATATCAAACCTAATCATTTCCTTGATTTCTAGAACATTGCTTTTAAGGTGGCTCACCCCAATAGTGACCCCCGGTAGAATTTTTTTATTTTCACATATTCTGTAGATTTTTTTATGCTAAATCCAAAAATGCAAAGAAAAAAGGGGGTCACCAGGCTCGTTTTCTCCTCAAATTGAAGCGAAATGTGCGATTTTGACCCTATTTCCAAACATGCCCACCCTTCCAACAATAACCGTTACATCAAATTCAAAGACTTTTAAAACCAAGTCAGTATGATTTTTATGTGAAAAAACATTAGAATTTGAAATGTAAACCTTTCCCTTGGTTGTTTTTGACTTAAAAATCCTTTTATTTTCAGATTAATGTCTAAATTTTGCATTTTCTAATTTTAGTTTAAGGCAAAAAATATTGGTTTAATCGATTTTTCGTAAAATTTCCCCGGTAGATTTTTTTTAAAAACAGATATGTCAAAGCTATGAACTTTTCGAACATTTTAAGGTAAAATAAAATGGGGGTCACCAGGCTTTTAAAAAAGTTACGAGCTTTTGTTAAACCCCTCTACCCCATAAGGTCTGATTTCATTGCACTCCATTAATTACTTAATTGTGAATTCTTTATTGATGGCTTTAATAAAATAATGTTTGTAATTATATCCATAAACGATTGCTGAATATAAATGTGGTTATCGTATTACTGTTTGTTATCAAAAAGTGAAATTTTGATTATTTTGGTGAAATACGGTAATTTTGTCTGGCGCGAGTTGCTTCCCTCTAATTTGGCGCCATTATCGGACCAGAGGAATTTCAAGGTCGCCATTGCCGAGCAGCATACTATATTGATGAATACGACCATGTACATGCATAACAGACATTGTGGCGAATATACAACGATGAAGGTAGAGTTATTACATAAGAAAACATAGATTTCGATATATTAGGCAGCCAAATGTTATCAGTATAACGAAAAATACAAACTTGGGGGTTGTCTCAAAATACTCGCTACTGTTGAAAATCAATGCGGCTGAAACCTTGCACGGGCTCAGTTTCTGTTCCATGTTTAATATTATAGATCGTTATAGCTGGTATCTTATTTATGTGTTTATTTTACCTTTTACAGACAAGTTGTAAACATGTCTGGCCAGTTTTGCAAAATATCCGTGTGCAAACTTCCGAAGTCGAAGAGGAAGGGATGACATCTACTGTCATTTTTACGCTACCGTTAGCAATGGTTAGTGTCAATGAATTAGTCTTTTTTAATCATCATTTTTAATAACTTATTTCGTAGCCAAGTTAGGTTCAAATTAGTCCGAGATTAGCCCCAGCTTGTCTGCCAAAACAGCCGTTGGACGTCAGAGAAATCTCGGACTAGGGTCATATGTATGTGGGGTACCCCATAACTTCGGTTCATCGGGACAGTTTCTACTCCTTGACCCCAACTATATTTCCCTTCCCATTTTACTCTAAAATCCCCCCCTTTTTACTTCAATTCTTCCATCTCCTTGCCCCAAGACAAAATATATTTCAAAGATACCCCCTTTTCCCTGATCCCTCATTCCCCTGTCTCCTTACCCCTGTCCACCACTCTATTAAGGTCTGGGGTTTGATTGACTTCTTTATTTTCTTGAGATTATGATATAATTGGCCTAATTTGTAAATGATAAACCCTACAGTAGGAGGCAAACGAAGGATTCATCTTTATCAATCACAATTTGTTTACCATTAACCCCCCCCCCCCCTAATTCTGTTAGGTATACAAAAATGTCTTAAGGTCTAGTAATAGAAGTATCAGGGTTAAACATGTACAGAATGCGGCCATAAGTATTTGTCACTTGAGATTTTTAGCTGTTCATATATATTGTATATAATATAAAAAAGAAGATGTGGTATGATTGCCAATGAGACAACTATCCACAAAAGACCAAAATGACACAGACATTAACAACTATAGGTGTATACATTTTTTCAAAAAAAAATATTTTGGATTGAATTTAAGCATCCTGGTACCAATAGAAGCAGTATTATCACAGGTTTATTTTTTGGTTATATTTTTTTTGTGTCTCATTTTCATTATTTTCTGTTCAGAAATTCGATATACATGTATATTCAACCAAATTAAATTATAAAAAAATATTTTATGTGTTCTCAAGGGAAAACAAAAATAAATGAAAACGAACCTATTATCAAATAAACACATATTAATTTAGACCATTTTTTTGCATTGTCAGTCTTATCAAACTTATATGTACCTCCCAAATTTGGTTTCTGTTCTCCAACTTCAGTTTGCCTCTACCAATGTTATGAAACTAATACACAATTAATGCATATATATATGCTTACTACATTGTACCAACAAACACACATGAAGTTTGAATTTTTGGTGGGGTCGCTTTTACTTTTCTAGAGTTATGCCCCTTTACAAATTAAAAAAATGCTGAAATTTTGTTCCTTTCTTTAACACAAGTTTGCTTCATCCAAATGTTCTGAAACTTATATGCAATGCTTACTACAACAACACTCAGATCAAGTACAAATTTGGGTGGTGTCACCCTTTTGCTTTTCATCCTTTATATGCAAGCGGCTGCTCATCTGTGTCCCATGGACACATTACCATTATGAACTAGTCTACATCTATATGCTTTTGAATGTCAATAATTGTTGATTTTCTGACAGAATTACTCTGATATTTAATTTCAGGCTGCAAGTACATTTGTACATGTACATTGCAAATGGAAGGAGTGAGCTTGGAATGTTCAACTTTACTTGGAAACTATTGGCAAAGAACTGACAGAATTTCATGAGAAGCCAGTATCATATTCTAGTCTTGCAACCGGGAACTATGCGTAAAGTGCTGAAACTTAAGAACAACATTCTACATGTATATATGCAATATATGTTGCCACAATCCACTTAAGGAGCTAAGATCAACTATAAATTGGAACTACATGTATATGCTTTAGTGCTGTCAAAATCCTTTAAAAAAATCAAATCAAAAGGACCTACTTCACCTATATATATAGCTACCTGTCCCAATGATGAATACAGATCATATATATGAGTCTACTCTTATAAATAAAACAGTGAAGGAGAATAAAAATAAAGAAAATATAGAGCTGATCAGCTAATGATTGTACATGTACATGATGTATAAATGGCAACAATTCTTACATGTATACTAGAACATTGAAATTAATTATGTTAATAGATGTTTTATAAATTTGATCTCATAGATATTAGAGGAATAAAATCAATCACGTTTCAAAAATTTGATTTAGTTGAGCCCTTTTTTTTACGCCAGTTTTCAGGACATATTATGGTATACCATTGACTGTCCGTCGTCAGCATGTCGGACATGTACTCAAAAATAATAAATACTAATAGGTACATGTAGTAGTCAATATTGTGTAATCAATAGGTCATCTTCATGTATATTTGGTGTATAAAATGATTATTAAATGTCTTATCACAAATTAAAATATCAAGTGAGAGGATGTGATATGATTGTAAATGAGACACAAGAGACCAAATAACACAGAAATAACTATACCTGTAGGTCACCATATGGACTTCAACAATGAGTAAAACATATTCTGCATAGTTGGTTTTAAAGGTCTCGAAATGATAAATGAACAATATAAAACATTTAAAATGAGAAAACTAATGGGTGATTTATGTACAAAATAATAAATGAATAACAAATATGTCTGTCTTGCAGGGTTTATCTGAACTTAACCTCATTTTCATGGACTTGTCTGTTTCTTGAATTCTAAATATGTTTCAAAATATTTGGTTGATGGGATGATTGTTACAGAGTCCGACATAGGGTGGGGGCTCATTGGTGGATTATATTGCAAATAACTGAAGCCAACCCCGCTTTGGCAGTCAGTCCCCACATTGCCACTAGAGAAATAAAATAACTAAGAAAAAAAAATGATATATTAATAAGAAAAAAAAATTAAATCACGATAATTTCCTGTCGATATGCACATCTACATAGTATGTCCTTATTATCTACAAAGTTTCATGAAATTCTGTTGAATGTGTGGTTTCAGAGGAGTTTCGATGACAAACTGTTTGCAGTAGTATACTGCAGCAAATAAGTTCAAAGGGGCATAACGCCTAGAAAAATAATTCGTAATTTCCTGTCGATATGCACATCTACATGGTATGTCCTTATTATCTAAAAAGGTTTTATGAAATTCTGTTGTGCGGTTTGAGAGGAGATGCAATGACAAACTGTTGCAGTAGTATATTGAAGCAAATAGGTTCAAAGGGGCCTTACTCCTAGAAAAAAAATATGTATATCTAAATAGTATGTCCTTATCTAAAAAGGTTTCATAAAATTCTATTGTGCGGTTTGAGAGGAGATGCGATGACAAACTTGCAGCAGTATATTGAAGCAAATAAGTTCAAAGGGGCATAACTCCTAGAAAAAGTTTGAATCGTAATTTCCTATCGATATGCACATCTGCATAGTATGTCCTTATTATCTAAAAAGGTTTCCTGAAATTTTGTTGGGCGGTTTGAGAGGAGTTGTGATGACAAGAAACAGGACTGATGGACGGACGGACGGGTCAAAAATGTTATACCCTGCGCCACTTCCTTGCGTAGGGTATAAAAATAGGAAGATGGGGTGTCATTGTTTATGAGGCGACTTCACCAGAGACCAATTTACATAGAAGATAACAATTATGTCCCCCGTACGGACTTCAACAATTACTATAAACTGATATACCACATAGTCAAACAAATAAAAGTCCCAGAAATTACGTTTTATTTTTATATGACTGCACATAATGAAAATTAAAGTTGTGCATACTGAATGATCACTGGCAAGTATTTCAAGCCTAATACAGATGAGAACATGCAGATAAGTATCAATTATGAAAGTTATGCAAAGTAAGACGGGAGCTAGATATATGGACTGCCATAAAAAAAAATAAATGGACGATTACGCTTGGTGCATGTGTAGGCAAAATTCCCCCTTTTTACCCTACGAGGCTTCGTATGTATACATCAAGCTGTTTGAACACCCTGTATAATCAAGGGGTCATCTGTCAGATTAGTCATATTTCTATGTTAACCATACGATATGAAAATAAGCAGATGTGGTATGATTGCCAAAGAAACAACTATCCACCAAAGTTCATATTTAAAATTCAATATTATAAATAAAAAAAAAACATTATCTCCTTTTATCATCACGTATAGATCGATGATTAGTTATGCTATGCATTTCTTTGCCACGGTAAGATCAAATCAGTGTTCACAAACAAAATTGTCATTCACATTTTTTGCCGCATTGACATCACTCAACTATATTTGTGATCATTTGTTTTAATCAAGAAAACTTTCCTTATTAGCTTACCTTTTAAAAAAGCATTTCAAAAATTAAGATTAAAGTTAAAGTTTGCCAACATCACCGGCTAATACAGCTGGGCTAATATAGCGTTCTTCAGGGCGTAGCTTTTAAATTACAATCCAAACTTTTCCTGAACCTAGTAGTAGTATAGATTTTTTTTATATATAAAGTCTTTAGTAGTGTTTGAGACTGCCCGGCACGCTGCGGGTGTATGTCCTAGCAAAATCTCGACATGGTGAAACCAAAAGTTTTGCGGTTCTCCGCAAAGCATGCAGTATTTAGGAATTATATCATAGACCGATATATAAGGTCGGAATACTAGGCCAGTCCCGGTTACTTTTGACAGTGATGGACCCAGGGGGAGGGTTCCGGGTTCCCCCCTTTTTTTGGACGATCAATGCCTTTGAATGGGGAAATATAGTTGGAACACCCCCTTTTTGTCCTGGGTTGGGAACCCCCTTTTAAAATGGCTGGATCCGCCCGATTGATCGTTGCTGGATCCATTAGTCTATTTTAATAACATTCAGTGCTCTGATTCAATTATTTTAGTTTTAATGCTGATATTTCTTTTTTTTTAATATGAACTCGGTTGACATATTGATAGATACAACAGAAAATTGCAAATCAACAAAATAACAATTCACAAAATAAGTAATAGAAAAGTATCATAAAAATAGAAAACATTGGTCCCGATGTCTTAGATTATAGGACTAAGTCTAGTGTTCCGGAAATCATGGAATTGTGATACGAGAAAAATTATCAGATGATTTTCGTGCAGGTAAACATATCTTTAAATGAAAATGTTAAGTATTAAGTCTGTTAGAAAATTGGCATGTTCAAATTTGTTTTGGTATAACTATAATTATCAAAATTTTGCAGTGGAAAAATATATCGCATACTCGGGAATAAACTCCTAAAAATACTTGGAAATAAAGATATTTCAAGTTTTTAATATATTTATGACAGAAACAAACTGTTATAAAACGCCAAACGGATTATATCATGATAACAAACCCGCCCCGATGTTTTAAACCATACTATACGGGCAGAGACATATATACACATATATGTCTCTGATACGGGTCACAAGTTTACCTGTTTTTGAAAGCTGTACGATGACATGAAGTTGTTTACATCGCTATCATTTGTTTACAGTTAATCATTGCGTCATTGGCAAAACATTTTCAAAAATAAATATCCACGACATCATTTAATTCAACTGGTATTTAAGTGAATTCAAAATATGGTACGAACGGACCCAAGAGGCGACCGTGTAAGATGGGAGCGAAGCGGCACCAAATACCGTCGACGTCATACATGTGACTTTGTCAGTATTTATATATTCTTTTTTTTAATGTTATGCTTAAATCATGTATATTTTTCTCCTTTTAAACTTTTATGCGAAAAATGAAGAAAGCACTGTGAATTTCTGACCGTTCGTATTTCCTGTTTTGAAGAACGTTAAGCCTCACTTGTTTACATCGTCAAGGGTGCTTTCATACACGCCCGCGTTCCAAGGTCGTCAAAGCTATTTTTGAGAAGACCCCTTAAAGCGACCGTTTCCAAGGCACTCGTCGTAAGAAACATGCGTTAAAATATGCGCATTGGTAAAGGGCCGAGCCACCTTAACCTGATTATTTCCATTTTCAATAATTATTTACCTGTCAACATCATCTATCTATGATAGACAGATTTCATGGCAGTTCTAAGCGAATTGCACACTTCATCAATTTATTCCATTACAATAGATGAACCAGCTCAAAACTACATAAAGAGTTTAAGTAACCTACTATCCACAATGTATTTAATGTTGTGTGCTTTATTATAACACATTCCCAACTGCTTGTAGGGAAGTAAACTTGAATGCATTGTCTGGAGATTCAATACTAGAATACCTGCAATACATTGTATGTTGATTTATATATTTTAAAGGTAATAGAAAAAACTTTAAAAATCATAAGAAAATAAAATTAAAAACTCAAAAACTAAAGATTTGGCAGTTAGAATTCTAAAATAACAAAGGTAACATGACACATGTAGCAGGTTTCTTTAGAATCAGAATATAACCCGCCTTCATGGAGTTAAAACTAAAGGCGCACACTTTGAACAAATAGTTCAACATGAAATACTCATCACAATTGGATCAACTGAGGTCACTCCTTGTTTTCTAGTTATTATCAGGTTTTAGATGGTGTTAGCTGTATTTTTTCGTTGAACCTGAGTTCACAAAGGGTTGTTGGTCCAATTGTTAGTTTTCTACTTAATAACAGTCGACAAGGATTTAAGCTTAGTAAATAAATGCAGACTGATATATTGAAAAACATCTATGTCATGTACTTATTTTCATGAATGTTTTATACTCAAATGGCGTGAATGGTCAGTTAATGTGTTTGTATGTCTGCCAGAGGACTGCTTTGACAAGTCTCATTAATTTGACGAAGACTTTAAGTATACTTATGAAATTGTTTAGTAATAAAAGAGGGACGAAAGATACCAAAGGGACAGTCAAACTCATAAATCTAAAACAAACTGACAACGCCATGGCTAAAAATGAAAAGAACAAACAAACAACAGCACACACGACACAACATAGAAAACTAAAGAATAAACAACACGAACCCCATCAAAAAACTAGGGGTGATCTCAGGTGCTCCGGAAGGGTAAGCAGATCCTGCTCAACATGTGGCACCCGTCGTGTTGCTTATGTGATAACAAATCTGGTAAATAGTCTAATTCGGTAGGTCACATTCATGAACGGGAAGAGGATTGTAGTTACGACGTAAGGAACATATCCGATATCATTTGTGAAACGGTTATTCCATAACGGTCAACCAACTCGTGATGTCGTCCGTAAAATTTATGAAGGGATGATTTCAACTTCACCATTTGGAACTCTTGGTTTAATAGCTTCCTTGTGAGCAGCAATCCTCTATCCAGAAAATCACGATAGAAAATTCAAGCACGGGAATATCGTATCAATTGGGAGATATATACCCCGTATGCAGGTGCTGCTGGAATGTTGCTACTTAAAATATTTCCTTTAAAGTTAATAAGGTTTACATTCATTTATTTCTTTATTTTTTAGTTTTTTTTACGATAAATTATGTTGACCTATATTTGTTAATTGCTTTGTCATTTTGGTTTCTTGTGGAGAGTTGTGCTCATTGGCAATCAAACCACATCTTCTTCTTTTTATTGACATCAGTACTTTCAAATACGTTGTTTTTTTTTTTTTTTTATTTTTCAAGGAAATAACAGTTAAATCAAAACTATTAGGTCCAATGGAAAAGCAGGCAAAGACATACTTTAATATTGATACAATAGAACATGCGTTTGAATGAATACGATCTGATAATTAGTCTAATATAAAATAAAAATAGATATAAGTATAATAGTTATCACCTTTAACGTATATCAGGGTAATTATACACTTAGATATATCTACTAAACAACTTCAATACGCAACGAATTTGAAGATACTTTCTAGCTAAAAAGTTGCATCAACAAGACAAAAGACAATTACAAAATATGAATACTCATTCGACTGTTCACGACGGCGACGCTGGAACGGACTTAAACTTAATAGCTCAAAAAGTAACGGTTCGACGAAAACATGTTACTATACTTGGACACATTATTCTGACAAAGAACCGACTTACTACTAAACATATAGTTTGCGACGAATCAGCACAATATCATTGAAAGGACAGTGTTTTGACACAGTCGGGGATTACACGTTCAGGATCAGATCTCAAATGATGTAAACTTTACCTACTTTATGATCTAAGTGTCATAATGATCATATTATTAAACAATTGAAGGACGGAGAAAAGTTAAGTGTGTCTATATTATATTTAGCATTACAAAGTGTCGTTTACCGTTTTGTCTTGACATTCTAAGTGTAGCCCGATGTCATGAGAAAATGGGTCGTTCATTGACCTATTCGTAATGAAATGAACCTGTTTAAATAGTCTTGGATAACAACTGTATGTGACTCGTAAAGCTGTAGATTATGTCATTATATGAGTTTCAAACACTGGATGGATTAATTAATAAATGTCTACCTTGATCGACAAAACCGAAAATGTAGAGCTGGTAAGGGCAATACATTTACAATGCAATATTTACCTCAACCAAAATTAATGGATTGCTTGTCATAGTTACTTTTTTTAATTCACTTTCTAGACCTATAAAGGGGACACATCCACACAGCACGAGCAATAAACCTGCTTATTCCATAAAAGGCTTTTCCTGTATAATTTCACTGATCTCTAGAACATTGCTTTGAACCTGATTATTTCCATTTTCAATAATTATTTACCATTCAAAATCATTATCTAACCAAGACAGTTTTCATGACAGTTCTAAATGAAATGTACACTTCATCTTTGCTATTCCGTTACAAAAGATTAACCTAGTCACAAATAAATAAAAGGTTTTAAGTTATCTATCACCAATAATGCACTTAATGTTGTTTGCTCATTTGGTGGGTTTATATAGTGTATAACAAATCTTCAACTGACTATAAAGAAGTAAACATGAGTGGCAATTTGTGAATATTCAATACTAGAAGAACTGCAATGAATTGTATGTTGATTTAAATATTAAGCATCCCCCGCCAAAAAAAAAATAACCACCATCAACCCTGGTCTATTATATTTTTCTTTTCGTCTTTGTTTCTTTCTATAATATCTTTATTTTCGAACTTTAAGTTTAATTGCCTTATTGCTATCTTCTTGTCTTTTTCACAAAAACATTATCAAATTGCGAGCAGCTAAAATAAAAATTGATTGCACCAGCTTATAAAACATCAGATGTAGTATGGTTGCATATGAGACAATTCTCCACAAGAGACCAAATGACACAGAAATTAGTTACTATTAACATTGAAGGTACACCACATATTGAAATAAGAACTGCTAGAATAAAAATCAAATAATACTATATAAAACCATGACGCATTACCATAACAAATCTCACAACTGACACTTTTGTAAATTAAGTAAAATGGGTAACATAAATAAACTGTCTAAAAGGCGTCCATGCTGGTTTTTGTAATCCACTGGGAGATTAAGTATTTTACTGCCTACAAATATTACATTTTTACACAATTTTCTGCTGGGTAGTTTTGACTTACATCATTACTAAGTAACGATTGCCAGGTTTCACACCAGACAATATATTCTCATTAATTTCTTCACTCTGTTAGATATAAGGATGAAATAGTAACATAATTTGTCAGATAAAGCCGCGAGATTTGTACACTTGATATATAACAATCAATAAATATGAAGAGTTGTCTGTTATTGAAGGATTAAAATTATTCACGCTGTCATATTTTCATAATTCTAGACGTTTTTTTATTTACTCAAGAGAGTTTTGTACTATAGGGTCAACTATAGGAAAACCAGGAGTTTTTGAAGTTTAAACTAATTGATTTCGCAATAAACTCTATATATTCATCTATTGAGAGATGCTGGTTTATTCTAAATGCCAGATTGATATTTTTTTTACAAGTTTAGATATGTAAAAGCATTGTAAACCTTTTTTGTCTTTCAAATAAAGGCAACAGTAGTATACCGCTGTTGTGTCTTTTTGTCATTTTGTGAGACGGTTTGTGTGCTGTATTTTCCTCTGATAAGTCAAAAAGAATTTACAACAGACTCTTTGTAATTTGTTCTAATATCCACTTATACTCGCTGCAACCAACTAATCCGAGTCAGGAACAGATAAATACTTATCATTTTGTTTTCAAATCTTAGAAATTGCCTTTATTTTTGTATCAAAATTCTACAGATACTTTAGGATTTTTTCTTGAATGATACTGGCATAGATTGTCTTCCAAATAAATCATGAGTAGCATTATCACTTTAAGGGCATACGATACAGTTACAGGGGAGGTAATGACGTTGCTAACGTAAAATGTTATTTTAGCGACTTCAAACTGTGACATATCGGGAAAAGATGCATTTTTCGACTGATTTTAAACATTCAAACTGATTTAATTTGAAAACGAGTGCATGGACCCCTATTTTTTAAAACGACATTTTATTTCATTTTGCAGGGAGATTATGTGAACCAAATTTTACAAAACTGTAAAAAGGGAAATTTTTTTAATGTTGATAAATATACAGCAAAAAATTGCGTTTTTTTTCTCAATTCATGACCATTTGATAGATATGCGTTATTTCTGAATAAAAATTGTTTAAGTTTTTAGGATACTTATAAAATACAGAAATTACAAATTATTTACAAAAAGCATTTTGTGTTTATCTTTTAAAACAAAAAAGTAATGGCTTTTTTTCGAAAGAGAAAATACTGCCAGAAATTGGAATTTTGAGCAAATGTACAAAATTTCGACCTCATTTACCTCAAAAAGTAGCACATGAAGGTATTTTTTTTTATTACATATTTGTTTTAATCAGGTAAAAAATAGCATATATGGAAATTTTCATCAAACTGTAAATACAGGATCAAAACTGTATCGTATGCCCTTAAAAATGCATAACTATTATGTTTTAAATTTGTCATTAAACCTGTTGTTCCATGAAATCCCCTACACCAGATTATTATAATAATATTTAAATCTGTGTTATATTCAAAGTACTACATAATGGCAACAGTAGTATACCGCTGTTCGAAACTCACAAATCGATAGAGAAAAAAACAAATTCGGGCTACAAACTAAAACTGCGGGAAACGCATCTAATATAAGACCCAACAGGGAGGTAATTTCTACTGAATAAAAGAGGAATACATCGATGAGAAGAGATGTATATCAAGTGAAGATGCATATTTTTAGTTCAGCCTCAAACCAAAATAATCTTTGCATAAGCCAAGGGTTACATTAGGGCCCCTGTCTATTATAAGCTTCTTCGTAACCCTTGGCTTATGAAAAGATTATTTCGATTCTACCACGGCTTCAAGAAGGAAATCTATATTTATTTCATTCGCGTCAGTTAATTTTCAAATCTAAAACGCGACGCTTGTTTCGAACGTTTTAAATGTTTAGAATTAATTTGTTGAAACTGAATAAAAATCTGATTGATAGATATTTGGTGGTAGAATATGTTTCTAAAATGATTTGTAGACGATGTGCAGATTACCTTATTCCTTTTTATTGAAGGATCTGTATGAAAATGTGTTCTTCTAATGTGAATTCATTTGGCATAGTCGCCTTTTTTATAGAATCACTTTCGGAAATTCAAAGAAAAGCTAGAACATTTGACCAATAAAGAAATCAAACAAACTGCACGTTAATTCAACAATACGACCAAACATGATAGGGAATAATATTTTTTTTTTATAAACTTGTTGTTCTAAATGACGCTTGTTTGACGTTTGCTCATTGAAACTGACTGAAAATCATATATGAATTGATGTTTTGAATTTTCATTATTTTGTGTAAGAGAAAAGTAAACATGTCAATCCAAAGAATGAAAAGTAAAAAATCTTTTTGTATATTTCAAAAGAAAAAACGTTTAAATACATCCTAGTATAAAGCGTTTCCTACATCCTAGTCTAGAAATTTAAAAACATGCACATTTGTTCGAGATCTTTTCTTTCGTCGATTAACTGTTACCTGCTTAACGACCGGTTTGAATTTAAAGCTGAAAACGTTCATTAAAAAATTATATGACGGATGTCAATGGTGTGAACTATTTTTTTTTTTTTAAATAAATGCAGGGTGATATATTGAAAAACATTGATGGCTTTTCGGAACATGTTTTGGAAATTTAAGTGTGACGTCACTTTGGACGTTGCAGCAACTATAGCTAACAGGGCGGTGATTTTGTAATGTATTCGTTTTTATTCTATAGCTAGTCACCACTTCAGTTTAATCATGTATATCTATTATATAGTCATTTTATGAAATTTACTGTTTGCAAAACTATGTATTATTTTTGATAATAATGATGTGTTTGTCCAAGGCGGATAACCCTTGCCTCATAACTTTTTGGAACTTTTGGTCCTCGGCTATCTTCAACTTTGTAGTTGTTATAGCTTTCAAACTTTTTACATCTGACCATGATTTTGTGTGGACGTAGCCCGCGTCTGGCGTATAAAAATATTTTTTAACCTGTTACCTTTTGATGACTATTATTCGTTTGTTTCTCTGTCCTATATTTTCTCCCATTTATCTGTTTATTTATTGTAACCCTGTCGTGTAATATTGTCAATTCACAAAACAAGGTTCAACCCACCATTTTTTCATAAAATGCCCTGTACCAAGTCCGGAAGATGGCCATTTGTAACATTATAGTTCGTTTATGTTTGTGTTACATTTCGGTGTTGTGTCTCTGTTGTGTCGTAGTTATCTTATATTTGAGACGTTTCCCTCAGTTTCAGTTTGTAACCCGGATTTGTTTTTTCTCTATCGATTTATGAGTTTTGAACAGCGGTATACTACTGTTGCCTTTATTTAGCCTGATAATTTCCTGATTTCTAGAACATTGCTTTTAACCTCATTATTTCCATTTTTCTTTAACTATTTACCATTTAACAGCATTATCTAACCATGACAGCTTATATGACAGTTCTAAATGAAATGTACACTTCATCTGTGTTATTCCATTACAAAAGATTAACCAGCTCACAAATAGATAAAGGGTTTTAAGTAACCTATCACCAATAATGCACTTGATGTTGTTTGCTCATTCGGTGGGTTTGTCGTGATGTACATGATATAGTGTATAACAAATCCTGAACTGACTACAAAGAAGTAAACATGAGTTAAGGCAATTTGTTAAGATTCAAAACTAGAATAATTGCAATGAATTGTATGTTGATTTAAATATCTAAAGGGTAATAAAAAATCTTAAACAAAATCAAGTCACAAAACTCAAATATTAATCGAATTGTCAGTGAGATGTCTCCAAAACGAATGTAACATATATCAGTAGTATAAACATAAAACATGCCTTCAATGAGTCATACATCAAAGGCAACTTGTATCAATATTTGGACAGGAAATACGTAATACCCTTGAATATCTGAGGTCACCCATAGTTTTTATTAAATTTCAGATGGTAAGTTCATCAAAGGTGTATCGAAGCGTTCGTTTTGCTCAATTGTTTGTTTTCTGTGCCGCACTCCCCCCCCCCCCTCTCTCCCCTCCCCCCCCCCCCCCCAAAAAAACAACCATCAAACCTGGTTTTATTAATTTATCTTTATCTTTTCGTCTTTGTTCCTTTCTATAATATCTTTATTCGAACTTTAAGTTTAATTGCCTTATTGCTATCTTCTTGTCTTTTTCACAAAAATATTTTCAAATTGGTAGATGCTAAAATGAAAATTGATTGCGCCAGGTTATAAAACAGAAGATGTAGTATGGTTGCCAATGAGACAATCCTCCACAACAGACCAAATGACACAGAAATTAGTTTGTTAATATTGAAATAAGAACTGCTTAAAAAAAATCAAATATTACTCAATAAAACGAAACATTACCATACGAAATCTCACAACTGACCCTTTTGTAAATTAACTAAAATTGGTAACATAAATAAACTGTGTAAAAGGCGTCCATGCTGGTTTTTGTAATCCACTGGGAGATTAAGTACCGGTATTTTACCGCCTACAAATATTACATTTTTACACAATTTTCTACTGAGTAACTTTGACTTACACCATTACTAACGATTGGCAGGTTTTACACCAGACAATATATTCTCATTAATTTCTTCACTCTGTTAGATATAAGGATAAAATAGTAACATAAGTTGTCAGATAAAGCCACGCGATTTGTACACTTGATATATAACAATCAATAAATATGAAGACTTGTCTGTTTTTGAAGGATTAAAATTATTCACGCTGTCATATTTCTATAATTTCCATAGACTTTTTTTATTTACTCTAGAGAGTGTTATACGTAGTCGACTATAAGAAAAACAGGAGTTTCTGACGATTGTAGTTCTAAACTAATTGATTCCTTAAATAAACTCTATACATCTCTGTCTTTGAAGGGGTGATGGTTTACTCTAAATGTCAGATTGATATTTTTAACAGTTCTAAATATGTAAAGGCATTAAAACCTGTTCTTTTCTTTAACAAAAAAATATATGTGGAACGATTGCCATTGAAACAATTATTCAGCAGGATCAAATACGTACCAATTACAAGGTCACATTCAACAATGAGAAAACCACATAAGGTATAGTGAGCTATTAAATTAAGTTTTTCTCGTCAGCAATTGAACGTACTCTCAGATCAACACTTTTTTGTCATTTTGTGAGACTGTTTGTGTGCTTAGTACTCCTCTGATGAGTCAAACCATTTTCATTTGGCTTTTTGTATTTTGATCTTATATCCTGATATATTCGCTGCAATCGAGCTTCTTTTTGAATCAAGAATAGCTAAAAAGCTACCATTTTGTTATAAAATCTTAGAAATTGCGTTTACTTTTCCATCAGAGTTCCACAGATTTATTTCGAATGTTCTACCAAATAAGTCATGAATAGCATTATCTTCTTACAAATGCATATGATTGTCGTTGTTCCTTAAGATTATCAGTAAACCAGATGATCCATCAGATCTCCTACACCAGATACTTATAAAGAAATTTAAATCTGTGTTTTATTCAAAGTACTACCCATAACCAACAGCAACAGGGAGTAAATTGATACGGAATCAAGGGGAAAACATCGATGACATAGTAGAGAACAGAGGTTTATCAAGTGAAGATTTATTCAGAGTTCATCCTTAAACTAAAGTCATTTCCTTGTACACAGACATCTTTACATAAGACATGGGTTTCATATTCATCGGAAGATATCAATTCCTTGTTAATAAATAGTCCGTTTCAACTTCACAAATAGTACACGATGGTCTTGAAGTTTAGATTCTTGATATTGATGCTGTTTATCGTCTTAATGTGTTATATTATTCTTTTATTTGTCTTTATGAATATTACTTTTTACTTTCGCTGTTTAGTCTTTTTTTTTGTGATATCCATTAGATTTGACACGGTACTTATTCAACACTTATTGTGTTATTGTTCTATGATAGTTTTTGTATTTTTGTCTTTTGATTTTTGCTAATTTGCTTTGTCTATGTACCTGTTTGTGTATCGTTGGTACATATTTGTTTGTTTTATAGTGATTAAGATTATAACACAATGTTGACATTTTTACCTATTATGTCTGTTGTCTATTCTAAATATCTAGAACTTGAACTTAAGCCTTGTTCCTTTCCGAATTATCTGCAAGCAGACGTGTTCTTCCTAAGTGACGTCATTAGACATCAGATGTATATATTAAAAAAGAAGATGTGGTATGATTGTCAATGAGACCACTGTCTACAAGAGACCAAAATGACACAGAAATTAACAACTTTACGTCACCGTACAACCTTCAATAATGATCAAAGCCCATACTGCATAGTCAGCTATTAAAGGACCCGAAATGACAATGTAAAACAATTCAAACGAGAAAACTAACGGACTTATCTATATAGCCCTTTTTCAAAACATCACAATAGGAAACTCAGAGGAAAGCAAAAAAAATATTAAAATCAAACAAATTACTCGCTTATTATATGAAAAATAATCAACGGTGCAGGAAATGGATAAATCTTGTTACAATGAAATAAACTTTAAAATGACTTTGCTCATTGTTGAAGGCCGTATGTTGACCTATATTTGTTAGTTCCTATGTCATTTGGTCTCTTGTGGAGAATGGTCTCATCGGGGGCAGTCATATCTCATCTTCTTTGTTTAAATCTACAGTATCTGTTTACAAAATCCGTTTGTTTAAAAGAACTGTTGATTTTCTTGCATGTTCGTGTCGATGGGTTTATGTGAGAATTACCCTTATAGCAATAAAAAAGCCTACAACGAGCAACAATTGATTTTTCGACAATACGAACGTTCGTGATAGGTGAATGATATTTGTTTTATAAACTTGTTGTTCATAATGAAGCTTGATTGACGTTTCTTTATTGAAACTGACTGTAAAAAAGTTATTTTGAAATAACCACAGTAATTAATTGATATTTAACATTTTTCTTTGGTACAAGAGAAAAAGTAAAATGTCAATTGAAAAAATGGAAAGTAGAAAATCTTTTTGTATATTTCGAAAGAAGAAACGTTTGATACATCATATTCTAAAGCGTTTCAAACTTACTATTCAAAGCAATTTATAGAACATACACTTTTGTTCGAAATTTTCTTGTCGCACGATACGTGTTGCCTGCTTCCTGACAGGTTCGTAGAAGGATATGGTTCTTCCAGAATGTGTTTGCAACCGGAAAACGTTAAGAAATTGCCATTTCAATAAGTTAATGCGTTTAATAATAGATAAGTTTCTTCGTAGTTGATTAAAATTCATACGATTGGCAATTACTGATCATGACTTTTGTTTTTTTTTACTCTATCAAAGAAACCGGTTCTTCTCTGTTCTGTGATTCATTCTATTATTTTGAGGATTAGACTCATTTCCAATACGCATGTACACATTTTATATCAAATCAAAATGCTATTTAAAGACAATCGTCTGGTTCGTAATTTAATAGAAACAATAAAACCAAAAGGGATAATTCAGGGAATTCAAAATAACTTAAGTAATACAAAATTATCTTTATTTAGATATTAAAAATCAATTGTCTAGATAGACACTCGAGCGATACCCTGCGGCATATGTTCCTTCTGATTTTTGTTTAGACATTCTCTGATAGTACTTGATCATGACATGCATATACCAATTTCCGAAAAATTATAAGTTGTATTATTTTAATTATTTATACCATTGAACGAAGGGTGGTGTTAACAGTCATCATTCTATCTGACGATGGTTTTTAAAGAGTCAAAGATGGTAATACTTTGTTCATGATCACTGTTGTTATTGGTGGATGTTTGTTATCGTCGAAACCCCGACTTATAACTTGTAAATTGATAACTTTAAAACTCAACTTAAATGATAAGACTATGAACGTCAGTATGGTGTCTGCGAGATCACACATATCTTACGTCAGTATTGTGTCTGTGAGATCACACCTATCTTGCAGAACAAGTAATAACTCAAACATATCAAGCATGATAGATAAAACAATTAAGCCTGACCAGGTAACCAAAAATATAACACAATTTCTTTAATAGTTCATACGTCATATAAATACTTTGAATAAAATTGATGCTGATACAGTAGAAATATCCTTAATGAAGCAAAACAACTACTTACAAGTGATAAAACAAAGTGTTGGATTTACTTTCATTTTAATATATGTCAAAACATCTAATGAATCAATGGCCATGTAATTCAGTCATTAGACTATTGCTTGTGTAAATAATTTTTTTCTGTTTTTCCATTTACCAAGGTGTTGTGTGTTTTATCTCGTCCTATCGTTTGCGATTGCTTCGTGGTATATCTTCTCTCTGTTAACATGTTTTGACAACGATTATCATGTTTGTGTAACTGTTTGCTTATTTCACATCAAGTAGACAATGTTAACAGTGCAAACAGAGATTTGAATCGACATTTTTGCTTGATTCTGAATATATAATGCCAATTAAATGACAAAGCGGTAGCCTGAAAACTTATTAAAGATATAAAACTTATAATTTAGTAGACCCGCATTTCATCTACATCGGACTTACCAGCGGTGTTCGTACCAACCTCAAATAGAACAAAGACGACAAGCACTCATAATATCAAATTTTGATTAGTTGTGCAAATATGGCTGAAACTATACATACCTGCCATTCAAAAACCTCAGTGTTTAAATAAATCTAACAATTTAGAACAGTCAACAGAAATCAACATATCCTCAGTGCCATTTCGTCCAACATATGAGTGTCGACTAAGTATACGAATCATAATTGAAGATACAGAGTCAAATAACCTTAGTTGAAATGAGAAATATCATTATTAATATAACTGTTTAACTAAATACTATTGATTTCGTACGTTATTACTCTGATCTAGACACAAGCTTTAGCATGTTAACTATACACTAGTAATGGTTTGGCCCCCTTTATAGTGTCGGTGTAAGCCAATGCTCCGTGTTCAAGGCCGTACATTGACTTACAATGGTTTACTCTCATAATCTTTTACTTGGATGGAAAGTTGTCTCATTGACACTCATGCCACATCTTTCTATATATGTATGTCTCAAATCTATGAGTACTGACGGTGAGACAATGCAATTTAATACACACGGACAAATGGCACTGCATACCAAAAATATCGACTTGCCATTATTAGTTATTCTTAAAAATGTCTTTATCAAGAACTGTATCATGTAACCTATATAATTATTTCAAAGTCAATAGACCATGAATGGGGAGAAGAACAAAATCATCCCAATGGAAATTAAAATAGTAAATGCTAATACAACTGCAAACAAAATATAATTGACATACCACTAGGGATTAACCTTTCACTGATCTTATTGTTTTCGTCTTTTACATCACTAGATCGATACATCTGCTAGTGGGCTATCAGTGCCCGAGGGTGTAATCAGCTCAGTAGTTAGCACTTATCTGTCGTCATAAGCGAAACAGATATTCCATAATGGACAACCAATTGGTAATGGTATCCATATCATTGTCGAACAGATGAGCTGTAAAAAAGTATAACAAAAATACCAAATGTCAGGGTCATTTCAAAAAGGGGAAGTCCACAAAAACAGTCAAAATCAGACCTTTTCAACTAACGGAACAATCGAAAACAACTGTTATAAGTCATATGTTAAAAGAATTTTGTTTGCATCTGGTTAGAGATTGGACGTACGTTTTGTAATATTATTAGTTTTTCTTTGTGCTTAGTACCCATATGATGATTGAAATCTTTCCATTCTATGTATATTATCTGTACTTAGTGCTTCATACCCTATCAAAGAAGAATATTGGAAATTTTAAACGTTATCTTTTTCACAAATTTAAAATAAATCCGCTATTTCAAACTCATACATTATATGAATATTGGAATAAGACTCGTGTAGAAACTGATGTGTTAAACTAAATCAAGGTTTATTTGAAGACATGTAGCTTATACATAAGTTAATAGGAATACTTAGATCCTAATGAGAAAGTTCAGGGAATTAAATGATTGAAGTACCCTTAGAAATAAAAAGATGTCTACAATTAAGTTAAATAAATTGTCTAGATAGATATTCACACGATACACAGCAGTTTGTTCCCACTGGTTTCTTTATTTAGATATTCTCGATATCAGTTCATAAATGCGAAAAAATTATCTTTGTCGCTTTTGGAGGGTTGAAAATTATTACGTTCTCGTTTAAGTTCTCTCTTGGTATTGAGATATGTTTGTGCTTATCCATCCTTTGATTTCTGATTCGGTTTTTTATCACCTTCAAACTCCACATAAATAATACTCTGTACGTCATTGTGGGTCTTAGAGATCACACTTATCTTTCAAAACTGGCAGATGATAATTCCAATATATTTTTTTTTCATAGACAGTAAAAACACATTGCATTTTAATAAAAATAAATTGACCCTGACCATTATATCGGATAACAGAGAATGTAACATAATTTCTTTAATAGCTCATACGTCATATACATGATTCTTTAGTTACATCTTCTGACATCAGACTCGGACTTCTCTTGAAATGAATTTTAATGTGCTTATTGTTATGCGTTTACTTTTTTCATTGGCTAGAGATTTAGGGGGAGGGTTGAGATCTCATACATAAACATGTTAAACCCGCCGCATTTTTGCACCTGTCCCAAGTCAGAAGCCTCTGACCTTTGTTAGTCTTGTATTATTTTTAATTTTAGTTTTTTGTGTACAATTTGGAGTTTAGTATGGCGTTCATTTTCAGTGAACTAGTATATGTAATTGTTTAGGGGCCAGCTGAAGGACGTCTCCGGGTGCTGGGATTTCTCACTGCATTGAAGACCTGTTGGTGACCTTCTGCTATTGTCTGTTCTATGGTTGGGTTGTTGTCTCTTTCAAACATTCCCCATTTTCATTCTCAATTTTATTTGAATTGAATTAGTGTTGATATATACTAAAGTAATTTCGTCGTTTTCTATTGACTAAGACGTTGTCTGTTTTTTTCTTTCAAAAGTTATGTATCCTATCCTTTGAAGCCGGGAAAATTCAAATAACATAACTTACTGAATTTCAACTGTTTTTTCTCTAATTTCTGAACACGGCAACTTCAATATTCGAAGAATGGTTGTCCGGCTTGTTGTCTATAAGATACATGGTTGTTAACTGTTTTCGGTCGTTTTATAACTGCGTATACCTTCTGATATGGAACATTTCATTTTTGTAATGAGTTGGAAAAACAAAGTCTAAAGTAATTCACTGCGAGTAACTATCTTCCAATGCTTTTTGTCTATTATTAATTTTACCCTATAATTTCTTGAAAATTATTGTATCAAATTCTGAATCTGACGTTTTACGAATAGTCATTAATGGCAGGTTCATGAAAGGTGATAATTGTTTTCACTATAAAGATATTGATATGATATGTTTACATGATATGTCATATAAAAATCGTAATCGAAAAATTCAAAAGTACTTCTTTAAAAGATGATATATATAACCATAATTCCAAAATTAAACTCCCAAAACAATACAGAGCCAAGATTGATATTAACTTTAAAACAGCTTCAAAATGCTTTTAGGAAAACAGTATCTATATCCATGATATGATACTGAAATATATAAATAAAGACGTTCTGATCTCAAAAACCTGGAACAGAACATACGTGACCTCTAGAAAGGAGTACTTCGATACAGGTTTTGCAAGTTTTTTTGACAGAGACTATTTCACAGGATTTTTTTCATATCTTAAATTAATGCAATTATTTTCAGGGTGACACTGTTGCTGTAGTGACAGTGAAGTAAACACTTGACTTTACCAAAATAATTTAAACTCACATTAAAAATCATGTATATCGTATAAAGATTACTAAAGATTTTTTTGTATGTCGATGTTTTTCATTAACAAATAAGTTTATAAATTATGACGATGACAATGACAAGCTTTTAATATGGACACGGTATCACCTTCCGTTTTTTGTGTGCTTTTTTAGCATTTACTTGGGTAAATTCTTTTGATACAGTCTTATTATGAAGATTTAATGATATTTTTGAATTTATGTTATAATTTGTCTTGAACGTTTTATTCGGTTGTACTTACAATCCTATTGTTTAATTGATACATGTTTTTTATGATCATCTAATGATATATCCTATAAAAAAACATGTATGCCACCCGAGCTTTTCTTTTTATGTGATTTAGCGTTCCTGGTAAGGTAAATCAGAAAAGCGCTTTGGATGCACAACATTTATAAACTGCGATTGTTTTCAATTGATATGTTATTGCTAATAAAATTGAGAATGAAAATGGGGAATGTGTTAAAGAGACAACAGCCCGACCATAGAAAAAAACAACAGCAGATAGATCTGGATTCAAATCTCTTTACCAATATAGTTTTCTACCTTAAATTGCTCAGTTGAAATGCTTTAAATTAAGATCTAAATATAAGACAATTAAAAACCAAGGACCAACTTTATAAAGATAAGACACGCATTTCAAATTAACACAAGGATACTAAGGAGTTAAAATGAATTAGTTACATTTGAAGAACTGGTATTCATTTTAATAGGAATAATCAAAATCTAAATTTGGGATAGTAAAGTGAGTTAAATAAAGGCAACAGTAGTATACCGCTGTTCAAAACTCATAAATCCATGGACAAAAAACAAAATCGGGGTAACAAACTAAAACCGAGGGAAACGCATTAAATATAAGAGGAGAACAACGACACAACACCGAAACGCAACACACACAGAAACGGACCAAGCAACAGACAAAACACCACGAGAATAACAAATATAACATCAAAACCAAATACAAGAATTTGGGATAGATAAGTACCGTGCCACGTCTAAACGATTAACATGACAAAGAAGTAACATGTCCCACATTATTTTCAAATATATTTAATGAGTTGTTGAGAAAGATAACCACATAAAACACAGCAATTTATTTGTCCAACTGGTATCTGTATTTAGACATTTTCCAGCAAAGCATGGAAATGAAAATAATCTATCAGTTAGTGTACTATTTTAGAACTTAATTGTGTTTGTACCTAAATTATCTTGGTTGACACAATATCCAAGCATTCGTTGTCGTTTTAAGAGAGTTAAAACTTATTACTTTTAGTGCATGTTTTCTGTTGGTATTGATGGAGATTTGTTTTTGTCAATCCAACGATTTGATATTTATAATTTGATAACTCAACTTTGAAAATAGAACTGTGTACGTCATTGTGGGGTATGATAGATCATACCTATCTTTAAGAAACTCAGATATCTCATTTAATTGTATCTTGAACAGTAGCAACAAATTTCACTCTAATAAAAAATAGATTAACCCTGACCAGATTATCTGATAACAGAGAATGTAACATAATTTCTTTAATAGTTGATACGTCATATAACTACTATGAATTAAAGTAATGCTGATATAGTAGAACTATTGCTAATGAAGCAAGACAACTACAGAAAAGTGATGAAACAAAGTGTGTGATTTTGGTAGAAAACATGAAAATACATTACTATATCATTGGTGATGTAATTCAATTTACGATAGATCGCTTTGGAATCATTTTGGTGAACTCTTGTTTGAAGTCATAGCAGAAGGAATGACGACAGCGTAAACTTGATATGGTCCATTTTATAATTACGTGGAAAAAACTCCTCCTTCGTTTTTTTTTTTTTTTTATCTTGGTTTATTTTTTTTAGCTAGCTGTAAAAACCGGTTTAATCCACAATTTTCTAAATAAGAAAATGCCTGTACCAAATCAGGAATATGACAGTTGTTCATTACTTTGGTGTGTTTGGGCTTTTAATTTTGCCATTTGATAAGGGATTTTCCGTTTGTAAATTTCCACGGAGTTTAGTATTTTTGTGATTTTATTTTTACCGAGATCAAACTATCGAAGCCTCTGATTTCCTCGTAATTTGTGATTGCCCTTCGATAGTATCCTCTTACATGTTGGTCAAAGATGTAACTTGTATAAGATGTTTGACTACTAACTCATTTTGCTTAAGAAAATAATATAATCTGATCGACGTACAACATTACAATCCTCAATTAGATATTGTACGATTGATTGCTTAACAACTATGCATTGTCTAAAAGACAAAGATTTGCGCAACTACAACCCACGTCTGTTTGTGCATATCATTTGAAATCACATCATATATCCTTAATATTTTGTCATTTAGTTAAACCCCAAATATGTAATGAAAGATCCCATTATTTTAAATTGTGTTTTACAAGGTCAGTCAAAAACATGTGTTGGTAGATTATACCTAAATTCACGTATAACTCATCATATATCGTATAATTGAGGCATAATGATATTTTCATCACTTCAAATCTTTCAATGAAATGCAGGTGTTATTGCATATACCATCTAAAGCTTTGATGATTAGTCATTGGTGACATGTCACTGCTTCTGACTAACTGTGCTGCATTTTGTAAACAGAAATTCAAGGTCAAGTCCACTCATTTATTGACATTCATGATTGGTTTGCTTACACTGCATCAGCACCAATTTCAAGCTTTGTTGAGTGGACTGTAAGAAGCTTAATTATGTAAAATGCAATTGAGTATATGGATTTGTCTCTTTCTTTACTTCCATTAGGGTTAAAGAGATCTTCAACTGTGTTTTTTATACATCTTTGGCTTCCACGTATTTGGCTGTAGGCGTTTGATGAAGGTAAATCCAGAAAAATCGCTTCAGGCCAATGTTGTTTTCATATTTCATTCTCGAATTAAAGTATAATCCACCAATAAATGTTATTCCCTGACTTGTTTGAAGTAATTCATCATTTCTGTTAGATATGTAGGAGGCAATCATAAGGGGACATTGCCTATATTTTACTGATGTTCAAGCCAAGTGGTTGACAATTTTAACTTTCAAATGATGGTAAACCTTTTAATAAAGTCACTAAATGGTCTTTCAACTCAAACACTTGATCACTTTTTGATAAAAATTAGAAGTTAGCGGTCAATTAATTCAACAAGTTAATATTTAGCTAGTCATTTGAGATTAATCCATTCTTAAACATCTCTTTATTTGTTTCAATGTTTCCGTGAAAAATTCAAAACAGAAAGTCCCTAATCAAATGGCAAAATCAAAAGCTCAAACACATCAAACAAATGAATAACAACTGTCATATTCCTGACTTGGTACAGGCATTTTCTTCTGTAAACCTGGTTTTGAAGCTAGCTAAACCTCTCACTTTTATGAAAGTTTGAAACAAATGTCATAACATTCTCTGATGTCAAACTACTTCAGTAATCCTTAAACTATTGAGGTGAAAAGGGGGAAATTTCATGCAACTAAAAGGACTTATGGTATATAACTTGTGAACGATAGATATACAATTTGGTAATCCTTGCACTTATCTAATATTAAATAAACATCAATAATAAAATCTATATCTAACTCTCATATCCTTAAATAATTTAACTGGTGATTCTAGAGAGTTTCTGCACATCCCCTGAAGTCAAGTTCTTAATGATTTGTATGCATGTGTGTGTCAGTCAAATGATCCATGCATGTCTATAAACATTGACAGAGTAAGGTATAAATACATATCGTCGCTTGGCTTCAAAAATGTTGTAAATTGCATTTTTTTTCAAGAAAAAAATATCTCACAAACAGGCTTTGAAAATTTTGACAAAATGCGTGCTTTTAAGATGTCATATGAGAACTTGAACATTTGTGAAAATAGCAGTGAAATAAAAACTTTGACATTTCTGGATTATCAGAGAACTTAAAATTATTTTCACAGAAACAAAGAAATGTACAATCATTTATTCCCAAAGCCATTATACAATGCTTTTCAAGTTTTCATACAACATTTTGGAAGCAAACTTTACAAACAACTGACATTGGCGATTTTGTAAATGTCTTATTTCAAATGTTTTGATTGGTTTAACTGTATGCTTTTTTGTATTACCAAAGATTTCCTCCCACCAAAGACGATTTGTATCAAAAAGTATTTTTAGCCAAAAAAGTAAAATACAACATTTTGGAAGATCAGGGACGATATGTGATATATAGCAAGATTTTTCCAAATTAGGTTGTGATGAAGCAGAGACACCAATGGCCATTGGAAAACCCTAATATTAGTTAGTTCAAAAACTCCTCGACATGCCCAACTGAATGTGATCTCAGGTTCACTAGAATGTAATGCCGATCCTGCTCGGAATGCGTCATCCGTGATATGTAGGCACCTTTCCATTGGATTATAATTATTATTACTGAAAATGGACAGGTAATCAATTTAAAACTGCAGATTGCTATCAAAGATTCATGATTAGATAATCTTTAATTAAAACTGATATTTATATTGGACAACATTTAAAGTCAACAACGACATGATCAACATGGGGTGCGTATGATTTGACATGTTCTATATGTAAAACTGATATAGTCCACTTTCTTGCAGAATGAGCTATACACATCAGTTTATGTAATGTTTCACAAGTTTTTTCAGCCCATTCTGTCCAAACTTTCATCCTGTCTATATGTTTTGATACACTGTCACTCGTCCTAATGATTTCGTTTTCACATCCAGATCCCCTTCCTTCAAAGGAATTATTTATGTCACTGACTTCAGTCTGTTTACTCTTAGATTCTATATTGTAATGTACATGGAAAATTCCACCAGTTGTCTTCAGAGCAGCACATGCCACAGGCCACCCATCTTCTGAACTTGGTATCAAGCCTAGATTTACTCTATCAGCAACATTTTTTGGACAAATCTGAAAAAAAATTAAGTGTATGTTAATAGTAATTTTAACTATAACTGATTGATTCCCATGAAGATGATTAGATTGAAAGAAGACTTGTTTGTTTGTGGCCATCGTGGATGATGAGCATTATCACTAGTAATTTTTAAATGGATCATCGTATTTCCTTCTTCAGAGTTCTGTATTTTTATTATTTTACTTTTCTCAGTGTTATTTATAAACAATAGTATACGATTGCACCTGCCTATATAGTTTTTTTTTAAATACAGTTATCATTATATTTCTATTACTTTCTTTTAGAGGTCCTGTTAGTGCATTAAATACATATTTAGGGATTTTTAATAGAAAATTATATGAATTATTTATAATGAATCAATGTTTTCCAAAAACAGAAAACTATTTATTTTCCTATCAAGTCCATTTTGTCTTACTGTGGAAATTTCAGAGATTCAGAATGAAGTATTTGATATAATTATAAAAACAGATGTTTGAACTATATATCTCTAGTTTCCAATGTTGTGGGTTTTTTTACTGTGTTGTTTTACAATTGGGTCTTATTCTCTTTTTTGTCAATGACATTGTCAGTTTATTTTAGACTTATAAGTTGTCCCTTTGGTATCTTTTGCTTCTCTTTTATACTAGACACCATCTATGTATCCATCCATACTAGACACGGTCTATGTATCCATCTATACTAGACATCGTCTATGAACCCATCCTTACTAGACATCGTCTATGTACCCATCCAGACTAGACATCGTCTATGTACCCATCCAGAGTTGACACTGTCTATGTACCCATCCAGAGTAGACACCGTCTATGTACCCATCCAGACTAGACACCGTCTATGTACCCATCCAGAGTTGACATCGTCTATGTACCCATCCAGAGTAGACACCGTCTATGTACCCATCCAGAGTTGACACTGTCTATGTACCCATCCAGACTAGACACCGTCTATGTACCCATCCAGACTAGACACCGTCTATGTACCCATCCAGAGTTGACACTGTCTATGTACCCATCCAGAGTAGACACCGTCTATGTACCCATCCAGACTAGACACCGTCTATGTACCCATCCAGACTAGACACCGTCTATGTACCCATCCAGACTAGACACCGTCTATGTACCCATCCAGACTAGACACCGTCTATGTACCCATCCAGACTAGACACCGTCTATGTACCCATCCAGACTAGACACCGTCTATGTACCCATCCAGACTAGGCACCGTCTATGTACCCATCCAGACTAGGCACCTTCTATGTACCCATCCAGACTAGGCACCGTCTATGTACCCATCCAGACTAGGCACCGTCTATGTACCCATCCAGACTAGACACCTTCTATGTACCCATCCATACTAGACACCGTCTATGTACCCATCCAGAGTAGACACCGTCTATGTACCCATCCAGACTAGACACCGTCTATGTACCCATCCATACTAGACACCGTCTATGTACCCATCCAGAGTAGACACCGTCTATGTACCCATCCAGACTAGACACCGTCTATGTACCCATCCAGACTAGACACCGTCTATGTACCCATCCAGAGTAGACACCTTCTATGTACCCATCCAGACTAGACACCGTCTATGTACCCATCCAGACTAGACACCGTCTATGTACCCATCCAGAGTAGACACCGTCTATGTACCCATCCTTACTAGACATCGTCTATGTACCCATCCAGACTAGGCACCGTCTATGTACCCATCCAGACTAGGCACCGTCTATGTACCCATCCAGACTAGACACCGTCTATGTACCCATCCAGACTAGACACCGTCTATGTACCCATCCAGACTAGACACCGTCTATGTACCCATCCAGACTAGGCACCGTCTATGTACCCATCCAGACTAGGCACCGTCTATGTACCCATCCAGACTAGGCACCGTCTATGTACCCATCCAGACTAGATACCGTCTATGTACCCATCCAGACTAGATACCGTCTATGTACCCATCCAGAGTAGACACCGTCTATGTACCCATCCAGACTAGACACCGTCTATGTATCCATCCAGACTAGACACCGTCTATGTACCCATCCAGACTAGACACCGTCTATGTACCCATCCAGACTAGACACCGTCTATGTACCCATCCAGACTAGACACCGTCTATGTACCCATCCAGACTAGGCACCGTCTATGTATCCATCCAGACTAGATACCGTCTATGTACCCATCCATACTAGACACCATCTATGTATCCATCCAGAGATGACATTTAAAGGCTGTTAACCTTCATAAACATTTGATTACACCCACCTTTCTGTTGTCTCCATGGTGCACAGTACATCTATCATCAACTCCATTCAAATGCAAGTTTTTCTTTAAAGCTTCCACTGCATCAGGATTCCATTCACAAGCATGAAGATGTCTAGCCTTTGCATGAACTAAGTATGGGAGAGTGAAGTATCCAATACCTAAAATAGTCACATACAGGTCAGCTATGATAATAAAATAGTCATACATCAGTCACCTATACATCAGTCATCAATTAATTTCAATAATGCAATAGTCACTCATCAGTCATCCATACAATCAGAAATAGTCACATTTAACAAATGATCACATATAAGCCATCTATAATGATATACATGTACTCATTGATCAGTCTTCTATTATGATATAGTCACAAAACAGTCATCTATACTGATATATAGTCAAATATCAGTCATCTTTAAGAACATAGTCACATATCAGTCACCAATAATGATAAAGTCACATATATCAGTCTCAAAATTTAAAGTGGTTAGACTCACGCTAATGAAAAAATGGACTTTGAATACACAAAATCAAAGTCACCCCCACCGGAACCCTTTCCACTTGATTATAAGCAAGAGCCAATAACTATTTCAAACATATTGATTTTTTTTTAAATACAGTTATCATTATATTTCTATTACTTTCTTTTAGAGGTCCTGTTAGTGCATTAAATACATATTTAGGGATTTTTAATAGAAAATTATATGAATTATTTATAATGAATCAATGTTTTCCAAAAACAGAAAACTATTTATTTTCCTATCAAGTCCATTTTGTCTTACTGTGGAAATTTCAGAGATTCAGAATGAAGTATTTGATATAATTATAAAAACAGATGTTTGAACTATATATCTCTAGTTTCCAATGTTGTGGGTTTTTTTACTGTGTTGTTTTACAATTGGGTCTTATTCTCTTTTTTGTCAATGACATTGTCAGTTTATTTTAGACTTATAAGTTGTCCCTTTGGTATCTTTTGCTTCTCTTTTATACTAGACACCATCTATGTATCCATCCATACTAGACACGGTCTATGTATCCATCTATACTAGACATCGTCTATGAACCCATCCTTACTAGACATCGTCTATGTACCCATCCAGACTAGACATCGTCTATGTACCCATCCAGAGTTGACACTGTCTATGTACCCATCCAGAGTAGACACCGTCTATGTACCCATCCAGACTAGACACCGTCTATATACCCATCCAGAGTTGACATCGTCTATGTACCCATCCAGACTAGACACCGTCTATGTACCCATCCAGAGTTGACATCGTCTATGTACCCATCCAGACTAGACACCGTCTATGTACCCATCCAGAGTTGACACTGTCTATGTACCCATCCAGAGTAGACACCGTCTATGTACCCATCCAGACTAGACACCGTCTATGTACCCATCCAGACTAGACACCGTCTATGTACCCATCCAGAGTAGACACCGTCTATGTACCCATCCAGACTAGACACCGTCTATGTATCCATCCAGACTAGACACCGTCTATGTATCCATCCAGACTAGACACCGTCTATGTACCCATCCATACTAGACACGGTCTATGTATCCATCCATACTAGACATCGTCTATGTACCCATCCAGACTAGACACCGTCTATGTACCCATCCAGACTAGACACCGTCTATGTACCCATCCAGACTAGGCACCGTCTATGTACCCATCCAGACTAGACACCGTCTATGTACCCATCCAGACTAGACACCGTCTATGTACCCATCCAGACTAGACACCGTCTATGTACCCATCCAGACTAGGCACCGTCTATGTACCCATCCAGACTAGACACCGTCTATGTATCCATCCAGACTAGACACCGTCTATGTACCCATCCATACTAGACACCATCTATGTATCCATCCAGAGATGACATTTAAAGGCTGTTAACCTTCATAAACATTTGATTACACCCACCTTTCTGTTGTCTCCATGGTGCACAGTACATCTATCATCAACTCCATTCAAATGCAAGTTTTTCTTTAAAGCTTCCACTGCATCAGGATTCCATTCACAAGCATGAAGATGTCTAGCCTTTGCATGAACTAAGTATGGGAGAGTGAAGTATCCAATACCTAAAATAGTCACATACAGGTCAGCTATGATAATAAAATAGTCATACATCAGTCACCTATACATCAGTCATCAATTAATTTCAATAATGCAATAGTCACTCATCAGTCATCCATACAATCAGAAATAGTCACATTTAACAAATGATCACATATAAGCCATCTATAATGATATACATGTACTCATTGATCAGTCTTCTATTATGATATAGTCACAAAACAGTCATCTATACTGATATATAGTCAAATATCAGTCATCTTTAAGAACATAGTCACATATCAGTCACCAATAATGATAAAGTCACATATATCAGTCTCAAAATTTAAAGTGGTTAGACTCACGCTAATGAAAAAATGGACTTTGAATACACAAAATCAAAGTCACCCCCACCGGAACCCTTTCCACTTGATTATAAGCAAGAGCCAATAACTATTTCAAACATATTGATTTTTTTTTAAATCATGTTTTCTGGTATAATTAGCATTGTGAATATTTAATTTTCATAACATTTTGTCAAAGTAAATTTGAAAGGGCTTAAGATCCTCCCTGTTTTTCTTCGTGTTTGTGTTAGTCAATCTAGTTTTCTCAGAAGTATTTGTGGATTGTAGTTTGCTGTCATTGTTTTTTTCATCCTTGTGCAATCATATTTCCTTCACTTATAATTTATTTTGATTGTCACTTTAATATCTCCCACCCCCTTTTTATAAGTGTAAAAAACAACATTGCTCTCTCTGCACCCATGTGAAAAAATATTAATGTTGTGCTATTATGGTCTGAATTTTGTCTTTTAGGTATTCAAATTCAAATTCTTTATTAACTTTGGCATATTACAAACAATATAAATGTTACGGACCATATGAGTATTTGGACCATACGCGTATGGTCATGACCATATGAGTATAATACTCCTTTGGTTATTAACGGGCCAGACCATAGGAGTATTTGGACCATACGCGTATGGTCATGACCATATGAGTATAATACTTCTTTGGTTATTAACGGGCCGGACCATATGAGTATTTGACCATATAGGTATTTTTTTTAAATTACATTATGAAAGTTTTAATAATACAAAAACTTTATCTAAAAAAAAAAAAAACGATAAAAAACAATGATGGTTACATGACAATGTATTATTTTATACTTCAAATACTACCTAAAAATTAAATATTAATGCCATAGTTAGTTTTCATCGCTAATTACATTCTTGCATGTAGGCTTGGGGTGACACTTACTTCCACACGGTAGTATAGCTTTTTTTGCATTTGCAAGTCTTGGTTGTGCATGACCCTTTTCATTTACACCTTTTGTTTGCGAGTGAAAAGTGATACCGAGGTCTTGGGCCATTCTGATATGTCTACGGTGTTTTAAGAAGCTCTAGACATCAAATATCGTAACATGACTGCAATACACCATATTCACGAGACATCTTGAATAAACTTTAACAGTTACTTTCCAGTGACTTCTGTAATAGTTTATAAAGAAATTTTGGGAATTTTTTTTTTAAGTCAACATATTGCCATTCAAGCGTAAAAACAAATTGGTAATGACCATCGGTTTAAAATATGTTTATTATAGTTTTGACAAGTAAGTTAAATTAACTATGTGAAACTTCTATATTTTATTTAGCTTATCCTTATAATAATATAATAATAAAATTACCTATATGATTGCATCTTTTTAAAGAACAGTCATACCATATGAGGAGTTTAGAATTATTAAAAGTAAACTGTAACAGAGTGTTAATTACCCCGACCATACGCGTAGAGTCGGACCATATGAGTATATACCCATATGGTCATGACCATACTTGTATGGTCCAAATACTCATATGGTCCAGAACATAAACAAAATGCATAATAAACAATAGGTGACATCAGAAGTTTCATCAATACAAAATATCATTTATTACAATAAACTGTTTCTTAATTTTATTTAAGAGAAATGTACATACTTTCCTACATTACAAAGTTGTTTTGTGTTTTCACCAGACAATAATAATTTAAAAGTTGATGGCCTAGACCAGTTATATTTTTTTACATATTTTTTTCGCAAATCAGTATATCTACTACATTGAAGATTTATCCTCTATTACTCCTAAATAAAAAAAATCCAACATAGATCTTTTACTAAATATATACAAGATAAATAATTCAAGACAATCATTAGTCTTGGCGACATTTCTAAAATAGTTCTTAGATTGATGGAGAGATTTATTAGAAATACCAAGGCTTGCATATAATTGCTCAATTAATCAATGTGTCAAAAGCAGTCATATTCTGAAGTGTATCATATTTCTTGCAATAAATATTTGATGTCTTGAGTTGCCATGCAATATTTGCACTATTCCAGTAAGAACTAAATCCTGAAGATTTTATATTAGGAAAGATTAATATGTAATGATTATTTAGAAAAGAACGAGTCACTTAGATTTTTATAACATTAGTTCAATCAGGCCATCTCAGAGGAGACAAATTTCTGTCATTTTTCTATATTTTCTATATTTTCTCCTTTCAAAAATCAATTTTGAATTGGAATTCTTGAGGATGACTTTTTAATTTGATTTTGTAAATTGCAGGTTATGATAGAAATCTAATTATTGGAAGCAGAGGATGTAATTCACCAGGATAATGGGCTTTCTATGAAAGGAACAGGGTTGAGTGACATTTGTGTTTAAACTAATGGAAAGATTTCTTCTTTATAGAGATAAGAATGGAATTGGTGTAATAAAACTTCTCTTTCTTTAATTAGCTTTCTGACAAGAAAGCCACCATGATCGGTGCTTTATATTTGGTTTGTAAATAATGATATAGATAATTGAATCAAGAAGCCTATTAGTCTACCAATGTTATTGCATTAACTAATCAATTCTGAGACATTTCTTAATTAAGTACATGTAATAACCATTAAAGGATAATAAGGTTGGCGTGTGTTTTAGTCATATGACATAAAATGTTTAATTGAGGTCTGACTGAATTCTCAGCTTTTATTTACTTGTTTACATTTTGTGATTGATTGGTTGACAAACTTTCAATCCATATAAAGTAAGAACATGGGCAAGATAGACTTAGGCTTGTACTGAGGAATGCACAGCCACTATCTGACAACAGAACATTCTGTATATGCCTGTCGCAAGTCAGGAGCCTAAATCTTTATTGCATAGTTCATAAATCACACTATTAGTTTTCACATTTAAATTTCTTTTTTAAATTGTCATTTTGGACCTTTTATAGCTTACTTTGTAGTACATGTTTTGTTCATTGTTAAAGGCTGTACTGTTACACTTGAAATAAATCAGAAAAAAGTTTCTGTGACTTTTTGGTCTCTTGTGGAGAGTTGTTTTATTGGCAATCATACCACATATTCTTTTTTATATTAAAAAAACAAATTATTTCCAATAATTCAACTGAAAGAGACTGTTCTGGCAAACTTTATTAATGGTCATTATCATAGACTTTACAATTATATATATAATAAAAAGTTTCACAAAATTGTGTACAGGATTATAAATAAAATAACTGCTTGTAAGATCTCTTTAACTGTACATATTACTTTGACGGTAGTATATAATAAATTATCACCTATGGTAGATTAATCAATTCCTTTTTAGCTCACCTGGCCCAAAGGGTCAAGAGAGCTTTTCTCATCACTTGGCATCCGTCGTCTGTCGTCGTCGTTAACATTTTACATTTTGAACTTCTTCTAGAGAACCACTGAATGGAATGAAACCAAACATGGCATGAGTGTTCCTTATGAGGTGCTGACCAAATGTTATTACTTTGTAGCCGATCCATCATCCAAGATAGCCACTAGCGGGGAATTTAGTTTAACATAGGACCCTATGGATAATGCATACAAATGACTTCTTTTAGAGAACCACGGAATGGAATGAAACCAAACATAGTATGAATGTTCCCTATGAGGTGATGACCAAGTGTGGTTACTTTGTAGCCGATCCTTCATCCAAGATGGCAGCCAGTGGGGGACTTAGTTTAACATAGGACCCAATGGGAAATATATACAAATGTCTTCTTTTAGAGAACCACTGAATGGAATGAAACCAAACATAGCATGAATGTTCCTTATGAGGTGCTAACCAAGTGTTGTTAATTTGTAGCCGATCCATCATCCAAGATGGCCACCAGCGGGAGACTAAGTTTAACATAGGACCCATGGGAAATTCATACAAATGACTTCTTTGAGAGAACCACTAAATGGAATGAAACCAAACACAGTATGAATGTTCCTTATGAGGCGATGACCAAGTGTTGTTACTTTGTAGCCGATCCATCATCCAATATGGCTGCCAGTGGAGGACTAAGTTTAACATAGGACCCTTTTGGAAATGCATAGAAATGACTTCTTTTAGAGAAACACTGAATGGAATGAAACCAAACATAGTATGAATGTTACTTATGAGGTGCTGACCAAGAGTTGTTACATTGAAGCAAATCCAATATCCAAGATGGCCACCAGTGGGTTGACTTTGTTTAACATAGGATCCTAATGAGGTGGTGGCCAAGTGTTGTTATTTTGTAGCCAAATTTTATCTTTTTTTATATGATTTCAAAAACCCAAGTAGAGTCAGGTGAGCGATACAGGATCTTGAGAGCCTCTAGTTACAATTACTTTAAAAACGTTTATAAGACATTTTACAATTAATTTTTCTGTGAACTCATATTTTGCAATTTGTTTTTTTAGAATTTGATCAGTTATCACAAAACTTAATTGCCAAATTTATTTACACAGTTTCCTTTAAATAATTTCTGACAAAAAGAACCTATTATATATATTAAGTTTATCTACTTTAAACAACTATTTTATCATTGGTCAAAAAGGCTTCCCTTCTTCAGTTTCAAATGGAATATTATTAGCTCATCTTTTTGAATGAAGTTCCTTTTAAGTTTCAGTTTCAAATAGGACATTGCTTTAATTTTCAAGCTAATCTCAATCTTGATTTCAATCGCAGATACAATTTCACTTTGTCATAAAAGATCTACAAACTAGAATACACTTTATCAAAGTAAAACCTTCCTTGATTACTAACTAATGATTTCATTTGTCTTCCACTTATTCATAGTCAGACAAACTTACTTATACATTTCCTGCCACTTGACTTATTAATAAAAATATCTATCTGTGTCACACTGATCTGGATCGGTTAAAAATTATTACAGTATTCCTATATATATTTTAAATTATAACAATACTTACAATGAAAGCAAAATCAGGATGTTAATAAAACTACATTTGTATTTTAAAATCTATCTCATGTTTGGGCCAAAAAAAAAATACATGTGTTTCCGCTAACCCTACCTGCCCTTATTTTTAGTGACTACCCTAACACTTGCCATTTTGGAACAAGTACTGTTAAAGTCAGACTGATTCCATAGCAGTAACCACCTAAAAAAATTGTTTGCAAAATAAAATGATATTGCCTACCTACCTACCCTATTTTTTTCAGCACGTTAGCAGAAACACATATATTTTTAATTTTTTTTTGCCTTAGCAAAAAAGGTCTCCAAGACTAATTTCTACTATAAAAATTACTTGATCTGAGTAGAACTTAGGCCAAATAGGGTTAAGTTACATAATGATTATTTTATATAGTGATATTTGTTGAACCTGTTATACAAATACGGTAGATACACATGAAAATATCAAAGATGCAGTCAAACATTGGATAAGGAGGAATATGGATTGGATAGAGTTTTTTCTTATATTTTTTATCTTTTGGTGACAACCATTTTACTTTCATATGCATAAATTTAATGTTACATTGTCTTACCTGCATATAAATCAACAACAGTTTCATTGGAACAATCAATCGTTGCTATTCTTAGTTTCTCCGTAACATTCCCAGCACTGAACATACACTTTGTAATGTCATAGGTGTACCTGTTTCAATAAAATAAAATATTCAATCAGAATTTCCCAAAGCACTATTAATTTATAAAAGATATATATGTATCGAGAGGTTATCAATCAAGCATGTCTTATAAAAAAAATAGTTGTTTTACAATAACAGAGTGTGAAGTTTAACATGATTAAAGCTATCTCAGGGAAACAAATCACACCTGAAATACTGTAATTCACAAATTTTGGCTTTAATGTTTTTATCATTGTAAAATAGTTTTATTATTGTGAAAGTGGGGACAGAATTGGAATCACAAAATAAAATCTCACAATCTAAATTTTGATACATTTTAAGATTTAATATTTTCTAAAATCCCAATAACCAATCTCGCATTCTTCAAAAATAATAAATGAGAGCAAAACTTTGTGAATATAACAATATTCATGGCAACCAGGAGAGAATCTGTCATCTTGATTCTTTTGATTTACCCAAATTTGTATGAAACAAAGGGAGACAACTTACCTAACTCTGTTATCTTTATGTTCTACCCATCCTGTATCTCCATACAAAAGTCTGACCTGTGGTGTTCTGAAACCATCTGCTGAGATCACATCCTTTCTGGCCACTCTTAAACAATGTAAACATTTACAGACTACAGACCACAACTCTTCACCTATCAAAAAAAAAAGAGTTATCAAAGTTCTGCAATGGATAATATCATAACTGTCAGTTTACACTGATGTAAACTTTAACATATCATGACTACATATATGCAACATGTTCAAAGGGAGCTAACTCTTGATTTATTGTATGTTGAAGGTTTTCTGTGTAATTTTTACCACTAATTGTTGTTATCCCGTAGTCTCCAATCATTCCTTTATCCTATAAAAAAAGGTTTTCAAGAATTAGTAGTATAAATTGCAGGCTAAACACTCCCATTTATTGAGGAAATAAATGGGAGTCATCTTAAGCCACTAATATATACACTTCATCTTCAATGATTGTTATTTTGCCTGAAATTTGCACTTCAAACATACCATCAAGAATTATTATTAGATATTTCATTTTGAATTTGGCATGTAGGGTAAAAACACAAAATTTCATATTTCAATTTTTCAGGAAAAAATACCACTGCAAACAGAACAAACCATTTCATCTGTTGTTTTTTTTGTTCAGTATTGAGGTTGAATCTAATAAGAGAACACATGCTTTATAAGAGCTGAAAACAGAAAAGCAGTTTTTAAAGGTTATTAATCCTGTTCACCATTTTTTGATAAATGAATTAAATGTTGATGTGTCATGCACTATCTGCTTCTGATAATGTATCAATTTATGCCCAGCTCTTAAAATAAAATCATAATCATCTCAGGTCTGACATATTTAGGATGTGTACTGTGAGTAAACCACATAAACAATAATACTTAAAATAAGTTGACAAAAAGTTGTTTTAACAGGAACAATATATAATTATAGTATTTTATTTAATCCTATGTGTTACCTGCTTTTGTCCAATTATCATTACAGAAGCAGTTTGGTGGTAGTAGGACAAGATCTCCATGTTTTTCCCAGTGGTGTGGAATGTCTCTCTGTAACTCTTCAGTCATACATATATCATATTTATGAGCCAGATCAGTCAGACTCAACACAAGTTCTTCATATGGTGTTTTGGGTTTAGGTCTTTTAGTTTTAAACATCACCTGAGCTATCTGATGACCAGACATTGGTAAAGTCTTGAGTGTTACAAAGTTAATACTGTCAGTATTAATACAGTTACAAATCATATTGCTTTTCACTAATAAACTATCAACTTTATCAGATGTTCCATTGCCCAGTGGTATAGCTATTTTACCAACCCCAAAATCTTTCAGGTTACACGATATATCTGTTAGTTTACTGTCTTCTAGGATTTTTCTGAAATACAAAATGTAAACAATTAATTTGGTGGATTGATATTTTGCATATATATATATATATATATATATATATATATATATATATATATATATATATATATATATATATATATATATATTTATCTTTTTTTCACTTATTGTGTTGTATGTTGCCACCATAAATTTTATGGTTGACATCCTTAAGACAATGTCATGGGTAGTACTGTACTTCTTACATTCATATATATATCATTTTTTATAGGCATACTATATTATCTTTTCATATACGTTCTGTTAGTTCTATTACCTAGACTAATTTGAATGCATTCTTTAAATATTTTACTGCTTCTCTAAGGATGTTTGCATACATGAGGAGCATGCAACTGAGGTTAAAACATATATACATATATAAATAAACTGTGTAATGTATTACAGTGGATAGTTGTACTAAAATGTATTGAGATCTATAGAACTTTGACCTATAGTCAATGTCCAGACAATTAATTGAAAATTTATTTTTTGATGAACATAAAAAAAAAAATAGCTTGAATTTTGCTTGTTCTCCAATTTGTGCGAAACAGTCAACACAGAAAATAATAGTATTATATTGATGTCTAATAGAAAACAAAATATATATTTCCTTGAATATCTTTTGATAATTCTAACATAAAACCATGTATACTTTGTTGAAAAAGACACAAATTTGGGAAAATGAAGGACATAGATTAATGTAACTTCTGTGACACAATAAATATCAAAGAACAGAGTTCTAATGTCCCCTGTGTTGCACTTATTAGTCTATTAAAATTAGATATTTCATAGGGATTATTCTTTTTTTTTTTTAAAGTGGATCGTCCACCATTATAGAACTTGTCTGATATATTACTGTTATTAAACTATAGTAAAAATTTGGTAAGAATTGTACATGTGAGAATGCTAACTACTTAAGCCATTTTCCATTAATTTAATATTTCCAAGGTACATAACTCTTTTTAAAAAGTCGATCGTCCACCATTTTAGAACCTGTTTGAGGTATTGATGATATTTTAAAAGTAATAGTATAAGTTTTATAAAAATCTGGCAAGAATTGTACTCATGAGGGCATTAACAAGACCAGATGGACGTACAGACAGACACTCATATGTACACAATGATGATCTTCCATTATTTCCATATCCCCTGCGACATGCTACCCAGGGGACAAAAAGTGCACATGAAGGTAACAATAATTTTTTTTTTTGTTACCTGCCGTTATTGTATTCTGCAAAGTATGCAATAAAAAATGAATGATTAATGTGAGAAATCTCTTAAATAAATTCAAACTATCAAATTTTTATGTTAAATTATTCACATGATTTAACTCCCAGATATATATATATTGACATTAATCTTTGCCTTTGGTGGTTAATACACATTATTGCTATTCCCGGCTGACCTGGCCGCTTGAACTTTTAACGTCATACAACAATTACTTTTCCATTGTGGTGTCAGATATTTTGTTTTTTTTTATGCCAAAATTTATGGGGAACCTGTGTGATAAGGGGACAAAGTCCCCTATTATGGTAGAAAAATCAATAAAAAAAAAATAAAAATCGGGCAAAAATTACCGAAATTTTCAGTACTAATCATGCTAATGAACTCGAAATCATCAACTTTTTTATTTTCAGACTTTTTTATATTCCTGCATTTGCGCAGCAATCTACTTCTTTTTCCGGTCGTTTGCATGAGACTTTGAGTAAAATATATATTTATCAGTCTAGTAAAATATAGGAATGAACTCAATACTTATTAATTTCATTTTTGATAATTCCTTGATATGAAAAAAACATTACCTGATGATAGCGTTTCTTTGTTTTCATTGAATATGATGTCATAACATAAATAAGGTCACAACTAAAATCCCTAACAACAGAACCAACCAGATGCTCCTCAGGGCACAGCTTTATACAACTGCAGAGGTCGAACCCTGAACAGTTGGGGCAAGTATGGACACAACATTTAAGCTTGATACAGCTCTGAATTTGGATTGTGATTAAATAGTTGACACAACATAGGTTTCTGACACAGAATGAATGTGGTCTAAGAACTTAAACTTAAAAACTTAAAAGTTTTAAATTGGACATTTACCTATTATGGTCCAATATCCCAAATCTAAATACATGGTTAGATTCAGCATATCATAGAACCCCATGAATTCAATTTTTGATGAAATCAAATAATATTCAATTTTAGACCCTTTTTAATTAGACCTCAATGTGGACCAATTTGATAACCGGGCCCAAATATTAAAAATATAAATACATGGTTAGATTAAGCATATTGAAGAACCGCATATATTCATTTTTTGTTGAAATCAAACAAAGTTTAATTTTTGACCCTTTGGACCTTAATGTACAAAAAATGATGTAGATCAATTTAAAAACGAGACAATACTCTGCAATTGAATATTTTTTGCTATTGCGCAAAACTGTGCAATTGAAAATTTCTTGCTATTGTGAAATATTGTGCAATTAGATATTTCTTGCTATTGTGCAATACTGTGCAATTAAAGATTTCTTGCTATTGCACAATACTGTGCAATTGAAGATTTCTTGCTATTGCGCAATACTGTGCAATTGAAAATTTCTTGCTATTGCACAATACTGTGTAATTAAAAATTTCTTGCTATTGAGAAATACTGTGCAATTGAAAATTTCTTGCTATTGCACAATACTTAATATAATAATTTTGGAACCCAATTTGGACCAACTTGAAAACTTGGCCCATTATCAAAAATCTAAGTACATGTTTAGATTCAGCATATCAAAGAACCCAAGAATTCAATTTTTGTTAAAATCAAGCTAAGGTTAATAATTTTTGGCCCCTTTGGACCTTAATGGAGACCAATTTGAAAACAGTACCAAAAATTAAGAATCTGAAAACACGGTAAGATTTGGCATATATCAAAGATCCCCAATAATTCATTTTTTGATGAAATCAAACAAAGTTTAATTTTGGACCCTTTAGGCCCCTCATTCGTTGGGACCAAAACTCCCAAAATCAATCCAAACCTTTCTTTTGTGGTCATAAACCTTGTGTTAAAATTTCATAGATTTCTATTAACTTATACTAAAGTTATTGTGCAAAAACTAAGAAAAATGCTTATTTGGGACCTGTTTTTGGTCCCTAATTCCTAAACTGTTGTAACTTAAAACTTCCAAAATCAATCCCAACTTTCCTTTTGTGGTCATAGACCTTATGTTAAAATTTCATAGAATTCTGTTCACTTATACTAAAGAATTATACGAAAACCAAGAAAAATGCTTATGGACCCTTTTTGGCCCCTAATTGCTAAACTGTTGGAACCAAAACACCCAAAATCAATCCCAACCTTTCTTTTATGGTGATAAACCTTGTGTTTAACTTTCATAGATTTCTATTAGCTTTTACTAAAGTTAGAGTGCAAAAACCAAATCTCTTCGGAATATGAAGACAATGACAACGTGATACCAATATACGACCAAAAAATTTTCAATTTTTGCGGTCGTATAAAAATTTGAAACATTACGGTATTTTCATTTCTTTTTAACAGATTTTGAAGTTAAAATATGTTTGAATTAAAAACAAATGAAAAAGAAAAATTCATACAGACTTTGTCCCCTTTCACAGGTATAATGCCTGCCTCATATTATCCAGTAATAGCAGAAAAATAGCAATAAGGTGTATTAAAACAACTCACTATTCTTAAATATGAATACAAATGAGAGGGTGGTAAAGGGAGGTGCTTGCACAGAAAAAAAGTGACATGACTTAATTTCGGGTTGAACATGAAATAATTTCTGTCATGAATGTTGCACTAAAAAATAAAGACTTTGATGTAAACCTTTTGTGACTGAGTCACTGCCCTCTAGAATATATGTACTCTTTGTTTTACTTAATATTCCCGATAAAGTATACACATTTATGATATGAATGGGTTACAGCTTTTATAAAAAGTATATAACTATCTTAGCTTTTAAAATGCAAAGAAAGGAACAACATCATAGACCTTTCCGCTTTATCAAAAAAACAAAATACAATCATTGTCTTTGAAATTTATTTCTAATACAAAGCATTTGAAAATCACAATGCACGTAAAATTAAATAAGCAGAACACTTTAAACGAGGCACCTGTCTTGCATGACTGAACGTCAAATAAAAAAGTAGAAACACGTTGAACGTGAAATAAAAAACGGTGATCATGTTGCACGAAAATAACCCTTTGCCACCCTCAAATGAACAAGATGTCCATTTAATGATAGGTGAAAGCATGTTTTTAGATACAGTCAAAATAATTATGAGGTCTTAGGCTATTTTAAATTTTTGCTTTGACGCCTTCCTGCAACTTAAGGCATCAAAGAAAATAAATAATTTTTAATATGGGGACGAAGTCCCTATTTATGGTAGAAAAATCAATGGAAAAAAAAAAAATCTGGAAAATTTCCCAAATTTTTCATTATACATTGTACATGTTGTACTAATGAACTAAAAATCGTGAACTTTTTTTTCAGATCTACTTCCTATTCCGGTCTTGTTTGAATGAGACTTTAAATTAGATGTATATTAATTTATCAACATATCAACAAATATAGGACGGAATTCAACACCCAATCATTTTTAATAATTGTTTGATATGAAAAAAACGTTTCCTGACAACAGCGTTTCTTTGTTTACATTGAATATGGCGTCATAACTTAAATAATGTCACAACTAAATCCCTAACAACATAACCAATATCCGAAACGTTACGGTATTTCCGTTTCTTTTATCAACATGTTTGAATTTAAAAAAAATAATACAGACTTCGTCCCCATTTACAGGTAATGACTGCCTCATATTACACCTTATCGCTATTTGTCAGCCATGACTGGATATCACACAGGTTCCCGTAAAATTTTGACGTCATACATGGAAAGTGATTGTTGGATGCGTCAAAAGTTCAAGAGGAGGGGGCAGCGGGCATTAATGATAATGTGTATCACCTTTCAAGATTTCATAATTATTTGGACTATTCTTCTTCTCTAAGTAAATTCCTCCGCAACGGAGCACCCGTGTCACACGGTATAAAAAAATCCCTTATTTTTATTTATTGCTGTTTTAAAAACATGGAGCAGACTAGATTAGAATATATACAATCCTTAAAAGATTATTGTTGTCATAAAACCGTTTATTAATGTAAAAAAAAACACTAAAATAAAAATATTTACACCTACTATTTTATGTACATTAAGCATATAATAATGTTAGTCAAAATATCTTAAAACGCACAGATTAAAAAGGAGTGAAATAGATTTACTGTTAAAAGGTAAAAGGACATAGTTTATTTATTCATTTATTTCTTGACAGAAAAAAAAATAAAAGGATTAATAAAAATATAGATTATTTAATGGTCTGGGATTTATCATTACTATTTTTTAGGGCGAACGAACCTGACACCTTTAGGCTTTACCAATCTCCTCACCAGAGATGGTTCATGTAAACTGTATTTAAATAAAGTCATTTGTATATATTATTAAAGTTAAATTAACCTTATTGGCTGACAAAGAGTATTTGGTACTATCAATGCTTGTTTAACCATTGAAGATGTCATCGTTAAAATTTGTTTGTTTTCGCTTTTTAAAACAAGGGCGCAGACATCTTGAATCACGCGAAATCACGTTCACTGCGAGAAGAGTTAATTGATTCAGATTGAACAATCGTTTGAAGAAGCTGCAAAACAAAAATCATGTCTAGTGCAGTACAAAGATTACAAAAACAGCTAACACAGCTGAGAGAAGAAGCTAAAGTTGAAAGAATACCAGTCTCACAAGCAATTGAAGTGTAAGATAGAAAGATTTGCGATGTCAAACTGTTTATAAAAAAGGGGGAGAATGTTGTCTCAAAAATCCTGAAGCTTATGTTTCACACTTGTTAAGTATGTGTGTCCAAGGACAAGTTAATATCACATGGCATATTATACAGGAATGCATGTGTGTAAATGCTTTAACTGCTGACTCAGTCCCTACTAAAAAAAATATTGGGTTTATGATACAACTCAGAACAAAGACATAGACCTTTTTTTGGGAAATACATGTAAAGACAACACAGGTCACTTTTAAAGACAACTCTGACCACTTTAAAACATGTTTAAGTAAACTTGAACCTCAATGGAGGGGGACTAATTCTTTGACTTAATATGATCAATCTGTAGAAATCAACATACATTTTGTACATGCTATAAGGGCATTTTTGGTCATTCTAATGTTTAGGAACTTATATCTGTATCTGTTTGTTACACAGTGCAGGATCCAATTGTGGATATATGTGCACTGGAAGGAGAGCTAGTTGGTTAGTCCAACCGTTTGAGGGCAGCTGTGAAACTCTCCACTGTCTTTTGTCATGCAATATATTCTCTTCCAGATGGTTCAAATGCACTGTTGTTTTTGAAAATAAAAAAGTTCTTTCGATTATATCTGCTTTGTAGTCAATCAATTTGTATATATATGATGATAATTGAGGAGAAACTGATAAGAGTACTAGAAAAAGAAGACTCATTCAACTTAGGCCACACCAATTACTTTAATTCCTTGTTTGACAGACCCGCCCGCACATTTTTTTCAAAACAGAATTTTTTAATTTTTTTTATATTCCCGCTTCCCGCATCTGGAAATGTAATCATGTCCATTTCCCACACATTTTTTTTGGTAAATGATATACTGTTATACCACTGTCCCAGGTTGGGGGAAGGTTGGGATCCCGCTAACATGCTTAACCCCACCTCATTATTTATGTATGTGCCTGTCCCAAGTCAGGAGCCTGTAATTCAGTGGTTGTCGTTTGTTTATGTGTTACATATTTGTTTTCGTTCATATTTTTACTTAAATAAGGCAGTTAATTTTCTCGTTTGAAAATTTGTTTTACATTGTCTTATCTGGGCCTTTTATAGCTCACTATGCGGTATGGGCTTTGCTGATTGTTGAAGGCCGTACGGTGACCTATAGTTGTTAATGTCTGTGTCATTTTGGTCTTTTGTGGATAGTTGTCTCATTGGCAATCATACCACATCTTCTTTTTTATATAAAAAGATATCAACATTTGTTTAATCAGATTTTATTACCTATAAGCACCCCACCACACTGTGTAAATATCTGTGAGAATATTTGTTTCAGTATGAAACCAATTTATCCTAAGTGGGAGTGCTCCGATATAAATATATAACAGCAGTTGAATACCTGTAAAGAACAAAACATTGGTTTCTTTCCCCCTTACTCATATTCCCTATCAACAGTCAGGGGACTTACTGAAATAAGTGATTTTTAAATCACTTATTTGAGTAGCAAATTAGAAGTTTTTTTCACAAATTGTGATTTTGTAGTTTTACCAAAATTTAAAACACATAAATAAAAGTTTAAATAATATCTTTTCATTAGTAAAATTGAAAAAAAATGTAATTTTTGCCTCTTTTAAGTAGCAAGGTTTATGCCTTTGATGCTATCATTTAGCTGCAAATTCTATTTTAGTTGAAAAAATGCTGTAATAATGGCTTTACATAATGAACTAATACTTTCTTAACAGATTTTTCCCAGCAGTGGGAGTATTTTTCCTGTAAAGTTCAAGGTTTCATCTTTCAGATTATGTAATAAAATTCTACTGTTCACAATAAAAATTTTACTGTTCGGGGGGTGTTGAAAATAGTGGGGTTATTAAAATAATGATACTTAAAGAAGTGATTTTTGAGAAGGAAATTGAGGTATGATACTTAAACAAGTGATTTTATGTCATTATCCTAGATTCAGTACAAGGTCATCACCTGAAATGACCTGGTCATCCTAGACAACACAGATGTTGGTTCTGATAAGTTTAGAAACATAATTTAAATTAGTCCCTGGATCATTAGTATTCTATATTTAAAGCTACAGTAAAATTAAATCACTTCTTCTAGTGATTATTTTGTACTACTTAAATAGGTGATTATTAAAGAAAGACAACTTTTACTTCCAACCTGTATAGAAATAATGTTACTTGAATCAGTGACATCAGACTTGGACTTCTGTTGGACTGAATTTTAATGTGCGTATTGTTATGCGTTTACTTTTCTACATTGGCTAGAGGTATAGGGGGAGGGTTGAGATCTCACAAACATGTTTAACCCCGCCGCATTTTTGCGTCTGTCCCAAGTCAGGAGCCTCTGGCCTTTGTTAGTCTTGTATTATTTTAATTTTAGTTTCTTGTGTACAATTTGGAAATTAGTATGGCGTTCATTATCACTGAACTAGTATATAATTGTTAAGGGGCCAGCTGAAGGACGCCTCCGGGTGCGGGAATTTCTCGCTACATTGAAGACCTGTTGGTGACCTTCTGCTGTTGTTTTTTTTCTTTCTATGGTCGGGTTGTTGTCTCTTTGGCACATTCCCCATTTCCATTCTCAATTTTATTTAGAAAATCACTCATTTAAGTAAGTCCCCTGACTGAGCAAAAAATGTTCGTTGTGAGAATAAAGTAAAAAGAAGTTCTGAAGGATTTGCCTTCAACTGTAATTATATTGTATGCTGGCGAAACAAAACTATCCATAACTGCTGCATGTTTATGCACCTGTCCTGATTGATTCAGGGGCCTGTCGTTCAGAAGTTGTCGTTTGTTGATGCGGTTCATTGGTATTTTCCTGTTGGCCTGTTTAGATATATATAAATTAGATCGTTGGTTCTCCTGTTTGAATTATGTACACTCATAATTTTAGGGTCCTTTATAGCTTGCTGTTTGATGATGGTCTGGATCAAAGCCCTGTGTAAAAGGCCGTACTTTGACCTGTGTTTGTCATTATCAGGTTGGGAGCAACCCTCCCTCAGACAAGGGGTCATTTTACTGATGTAGAAATTAAAATAGAAATACCAAGAATGTGTATAGTGCTACTAAAAAACCTTTGAAAACTTAGAATGTTTTACTCAAAAAGAGGAGAAATACATCATATTTTAAACCACTTTTCTAAAAGAGGGTTCCACTTATTTTGAATAATATTGAACTGTTAAAGTAAATATGTTAACATGGTAAAAGTCCAGGAATTTTACAAAATTCTTGGACATGTTTTGACCATTTAATACCAGATAGATATATAGTTCTTTTGCAAAATATGAGCCCTTTTGTACTAAAAAGTGTTTTTTTTTTTACAAAAAAATATATTATAACTTATGTCAGGGACTTTCTATACTTATTTACTTAGTATAGAAAGACCCTGCTAATATTGACCCCTCATAAAAGGGATATTTATAAAATTAAGGGGTTGTTCCCAAACTGATTATGGCTTGGATGGAGAATTGTCTCATTGTCAGTCACACATACATAGACCAGATTTAATAATTCAGTTATTTCTTGGTGAACGGGAAAATTACTTCATAAAGTAAAGAAATGTCAAAGTACAAGTGATAAATCAAGTTTGTATAAATGTCAAAACCTATTATTTTATGTTTACAAAAAAAAAAATCACTCGCCTGAACTTTTCAAGCTTCGCCTCAAAAATTTGCAAATTAAATCTGTTTTTATTAAAATTTTCAAATCGCTCGCTCGCCCCAAATTTTGGAGTCCAAAAATCCGTAGAACAAGAAATTTAATTGGTGTGGCCTTATGATACAGAATTTCTGTGGAAAAGAAAAATAATGGAAATGAATAAAAATTCAAGATTCTTGAATTGTTTTGACCAGTGTTTTTAACTGGTAAATTTATTCAAACAGGTCAAACTTGTCATTCAAACTGGTCTGTAGTTGTCTACATAAAAAGAAGTTCAATTTGTGTTTAAATTGGTCAGAATTGTCGTTGTTCCAAGTCTTGTTATATATATAAATCCTCATTCCACATGAACAGTCCATTAGTACTCAACAAGTGAGATGTGAGAAATAGACCATTTATACATGAAGCTTACTATGTGGCATAGGATTTGCTCATTGTTGAAGGCCTATTCACACTTCAAAAATTTAATATTTTGAAAATTTTATTTTTCATCTTTACTTGCTACAAGTTTTCTTGTTGTCATTGGATATTTCTTCTTGTGTTGTGGCTCCTTGAATGAATTATGAAGTCATATTCAGTAAATTATTTATTACTGAATGACTATCATGAATATGCTTGACCTTAAACTCCCATATACAAATTTTAAAAAATCAATAAAAGTTATTTAGTACAAATGTATGATAATTTTGTTAATGATATTTACCACAAACATGACAAATAGAATAATGTCATATATGTCAAATGAGTTTCACAATAGACTGTAGACTGTGTATTCATGATAGAATTTAATAATATTTAAACAATGATATTTTCTGTTGGTAAATTGTATGTTATAAATGTACATAAACTAGTATACATGTACATGTATGTGCTCACAAGTCAAGCACTTATTAGTGTTTGAGTTTAAAGAGTAACACCAAAGAGAATTCCAATTACTGTTACCTTGTTATTTTATTTTAGTGTAAAGAGTAACTTCAAATTTACATATTAAAGAGCATTCAAAGAAGATGCTTAAGTTTTCTGCTTACTGTTAAATTGCTATTTTTGGTGGAAGAAGACTTCAAGTCTTCTGAAGGCCAATGGTGCCGACTTTAAAATCATTGAATTCTCCGTATGCCGCATTCGTTTCTGTGTATTACAATTTCATAACAACTTCTGATTCCTGACACCGATTTTTACACATGATTAAGCATCTGAATCATTTAATTTGTAAATTAGGATTGAAAAACAATCACTATCGTAAATATGTACCCTTTTATTTATGTAAATTATTAGATTTCATCTCATCTACATGAACATTATTTGTTTACTTGTAACCGGATGTTTTTACTTTAGATATTTGAAGTACGCATGCATGAATTTGGTATCGGGACAACTCGCCCTGTTTACATGTTCGCCCTTGAAGTTACGAATTTGCAGACAAGAAGATTTTGTTTTTAATAAATAGAAAGGATCTATTTCTTATAAAATTGTTTTCTTTATTCATTGTTTTCCTTTGTCATGTGAATAAGATGCCCTTCTACTTCAAATGGCTTGAATCTATTTATAAAATTATTCAAGACTCAGTTGACAAGAGCAGTACGTTACTGTTGGGAGAATTTTGATTAAACTCTAAATGCTCATAGAATAAGACATATAATCTAAACTGAATGTACCTCCTTCTGAATAATTATAGCAATATAAATATAAATCCCTTTTGACAAGAGAAATCTGACTTTTGTCAGAAATATTTGTTTCACATGTGCAAAGGTAATTGTAAAGCAAAATTATATCCGGGTGAAAGTTGATCCGGAGGAAAAAATGTCACAGTAGTTGTTATTTTTTTCTCTGGAGGAAAATATTTCCCTGGGATATTTTTTCCTTTGCCGTGAAATTCTATCTGGATAGTTAACTTATTGAATAGTTATTAGAAAAAACTTTTCCTTTGAAAATACTATGAAATAATCATAGTGTATTTGAAATAAAGCAAAATTGTTAAAAAAAATGTATTATAGTGGGAAATAATTTCACAAATTATCCTTGAAAAAATTTCCTGAAATATTCAATAAAATTGAGAATGGAAATGGGGAATGTGCCAAAGAGACAACAACCTCACCATAGAAAAAAACAACAGCAGAAGGTCACTAACAGGTCTTCAATGTAGCGAGAAATTCCTGCACCCGGAGGCGTCCTTCAGCTGGCCCCTAAACAATTATATACTAGTTCAGTGATAATGAACGCCATACTAATTTCCAAATTGTACACAAGAAACTAAAATTAAAATAATACAAGACTAACAAAGGCCAGAGGTTCCTGACTTGGGACAGGCGCAAAAATGTGGCGGGGTTAAACATGTTTGTGAGATCTCAACCCTCCCCCTATACCTCTAGCCAATGTAGAAAAGTAAACGCATAACAATACGCTCATTAAAATTCAGTCCAAGAGAAGTCCGAGTCTGATGTCAGAAGATGTAACCAAAGAAAATAAACAAAATGACAATAATACATAAATAACAACAGACTACTAGCAGTTAACTGACATGCCAGCTCCAAACTTCAATTAAACTGACTGAAAGATTATGATTTCATCATATGAACATCAGGCACAATCCTTCCCGTTAGGGGTTTAGTATCATACCATCATAACATATATGAGAAGAACATAACCCGTGTCATGCCAACAACTGGTTTTTTAATAAATGTGTTTAGTTCCGATGCAAAGACCCTATAAGTGAATCAATATTAACGCCAAAATATGCAATCTTTAATGACCTGACAACAGTATCGTAACTATATCCCTTCTTAATAAGTCTATTCAAAGGTTTTGTTAGTTTTTGAGGTGAATACTGACACCTTTGTGCTTTATAAAGAATATTTCCATAAAATATTGGACTTGAAATACCTGAACGTATAAGAAGTCTGCATGTTGAGCTATATTTACGAATGATGTCCTTATACCGATGATAAAATTTAGTAAATGTTTTGACTAGTTTGTGATATCGAAAACCCTGGTGTAATAATTTTTCAGTAATACATAAATTTCTCTCGTTAAAATCTAAAACATTGTTACATACACGAGTAAATCGTACAAGTTGAGATATATAAACGCCGTAAGATGGTGACAAGGGAATTCGAACATCACCATCTAAAAATGGATAATTAACGATAGGAAATGAAAAATCATCTCTTTTATCATAAATTTTAGTATTCAGCTTTCCGTTAGTGATATAGATATCAAGATCGAGGAAAGGACAGTGGTCATTGTTAGTATTAGCTTTATTTAAAGTAAGTTCAGCAGGATAAATTTCTTTAATATACATACTGAAGTTGTCATTATTGAGAGCCAAAATATCATCCAAATATCTAAAAGTATTATTAAATTTGTTTATCAGATGTTGTTTTGATGAGTCTTTGCTTACTTTTGTCAAAAATTGTAACTCATAGCAATACAAAAACAGGTACGCAATAAGTGGTGCACAGTTAGTCCCCATTGGAATTCCGATAATCTGACGATATACGGAATTCCCAAAGCGAACAAAAATGTTATCTAGTAAAAAGAAAATTATCATGAAACATAGGGAAGAAAATACATGTAAAAGTGAGTTGTTTTCAGATCTCAGTACAAATATAAATTTAAAGTAAGGTAGAAATATAGTTGCATTACCACTGTTAACAGTAATAGAAGAATTTGATTATGATGGTATTTTTAAGTATATAAATAGTTTTGTCTGGGGTCACAGATGTGGTTGTTGATTATATGGAAATCAGATAATTCATAGCATAACAATATATTGGAACAAAAGCATGTTTAACAGCTGGATAGTTTTTACCTGTAAAATGTTATCTGTCTTATTAAATCAAGTTGTAAGTCATCTTTTTATATAAATGAATATATAAAAAATAAGATTCAAGGAAAAATTTCACTATAAAATAGATTCAGAAATATATTATATTAATATTATGACTTTAAAATATAAATTGTTCATAATTACCTCCCTTTGATAAATTATGCAAATTTGGTCTACCTTTGTGAAACATTTTATAATTATAGTCAGGTATATATTGATTGTGAGTAACGAACATAGTAGTTAATGGGACTCTATTTCACACAGTTCTGTGAAATATAGTACGGCAAATATATACCGGTACATACTATCCGCATAACACAGATAGATTTTCACTCCTCTGGAAAAAATAAATCTGTGCAATACCATGCCTGGAAAAAAATTACCGGGACAAATTATCCTCAGGATAAAATATCACAGAGGAAGAAATAAACCGTTACATAATCACGTGTGGCGGCCATATTGGTTTGTTTACAAATATGTGAAGAAGCCTCTAGAACCATGACCTAAACATAAATAGTCTTCCGAAAACGTAAACTTTATGCAATACTATTTTGTCAATCATGATTATGTTCATAAATTTAAATTTGATTATTTAAAGAAATAAAATTATAACAATTACGATTTTAGATTCTACACAGACATCTATTTATAGCCAAATTAGTTTACCTGTGTGAAAATGTAAATAGTGGTCTAAATGGATGTTAATTTGTTACTAAACAAGTAAAGACAAACTATGGATGGAAGATAATAATTCACATAAATATTTCAGGACATTTGATTTATTTTAATAAATATTATGATTTAAAAAATGCAAGTGCAAACATATTAACTTCTTCTTCTCCTTCTAATTTTACACAAAATTTTGAATCATCACCAAAAAGTATACAGACGTTTAGATTAATATAACAAAGAAGTCTTCTTTGTTATATTAATCTAAACATCTGTATACTTTTTGGTGATGATTCAAAATTTTATTTTTCAGTTATTTAGTATTTTGTATAAAAGGGGGAGGGTTTTTTACATGTCGCGCCGTATCTCAAAAACAATTTATGATTACTGCTTAAAACTTTACACACTTCTTTGTTATATTAATCTTAAAATCTGTATACTTTTTGGTTTTTATTCAAAATTTTATTTTAGTGATATTTAGTTTTTTTTAAGAAAAAAAGAGGGGGGGGTTCACATGTCCCTCCGTATCTCAAAAACAATAAATGGAACAAAGCAGCCTGATTAAGTGGGGCTGCTTTTATTGTAATCCAAATTACCTTTTATTCACCTTCTTCCACCTCAGAGCTATCAGCTCTTTGATTATTTCAGTATAAATAGCTACATGAATGAGCATCCCCAAAGGTGATGCGTTAATTATCCAGTGAACCAGTCTGGTTACTGTTACCTAGCTATTTTTATTTCAGTTTGTAGAGTTACACCAAAAAAGTATTCCCATTTATCATTGTTCATGTTGTTTATAGTAGTGAACCAGTCTGGTTACTGTTACTTTATTTGATTTCAGGATGAAGAGTTACATCACAGAGCATTCCCAAGGAGATGCTTTAGTAATAGGTGTGAACCAGTCAGATAACCCATTTAGAGACCAGAAATCCTGTGCCATTTTATAATTTTATACAGTTAATAGTCTTGGTGAGTATTATGGTAATTGTATTTCTATTGTCATATTGGTGTAAAGTAAAGTAAAATCAAAAAAATACTGAACTCCTTATATAGTTGGTCCTATGAAAATTCAAAAACGGAAAGTCCCTAATCAAAAGACAAAATCAAAAGCTCAAACAAACAAATGAAAAACAACTGTCATATTCCTGACTTGGTACAGGCATTTTCTTATGAAGAAAATGGTGGATTGAACTTGGTTTTATAGCTAGCTAAACCTCTCACTTGTATGACACTCACATCAAATTCCATTATATTGACAACAATGCATGAACAAAACAAACATACATATTAGGTAAAACTGTGAAAAATACAGCAGTAAGTAATGTGTTATAACCTTAATCACTAAAAAATAAATACAAATATGTAACAAAAAAGCACAAAATGGCATATAGACCCAGCTTATTCGCAAAAATTAAAGACAAGAATACACAAATTTACCATAGTACAATAACTCAATGATGATATGTATAAGTGCAGAGTTGCATCACATATGTAACAAATAAACATAAAAAGGCAAAACTCATAGCAAAAATGAAAGAAAAGCAACAATATATCCGATACATTGCTCTTTTATATAAGGGTGTAAGTTTATTGTTACAAAAAAATGTATATTTTGCACCCTAATATTTCATATGGTTTTATTAGTAATGTTTTTTTTACTTTTCAGGGAACCGTCTTATATGGAAAGGTTTTCTGTTTTATTTCCAAAATGACAGTAGAAAGGGCACAGTGCAAATTTTTTTTTTTAGATTTTTTTTAGAATTTTATTTTGTTAAAGCGCAGCTACATTTTTTCTATGGAGTAAAATGATGTTTTTGATTGAAATCCTCTCCATTATTCGACTTGACACTCTACAACAGAAATGTGGCCAGTATGTCGCATCTAGAATTATCATATTCACAGTTGATCTCCATCGTTGTGTCAGTACCAGAATTAACATATATATGCAAATTATTGGTGTCGTTTAAATTTGATGTTTTCTTGTGCAGTTGTGATTTATAACAATTTGGCAAAAAGTAATTTTTATTAAATATCTGTGTTTGAAAAAAAATTTTGATGTACTTGTTGAAAAAACTTGCTACAAGAAAACTTTAAATTACAAGAATATGAGAAAAGCACAGAAACGATGAATGGGAAGACATTGTTATGTATTTACTACTGCTTACTGGAAAAACAGCAGGTTATTTCTTCATGGAAATTAGATTTCAATAAGACAAACAATCATAAAAAGTGCTCGGCAGACACATACAAAATGAGAAAAATTGAAGAAAACGAGCACCACAAACAGATATATTTGTGGGAAGCCTTAAGAGAACTTTCAGTGAAAATTATTTCAGTATACAAGATATTGTATTTTTCCTTTGTAATGCAAGCATTAATTGTTTAATGGATTTTTCCTGTTAGATCAATTCTAAGCATGTAATTATACAGTTACTTCAAACCTAATTAAAACCTTTCTTTACATACCATACAGCATTGTGGGAAACTTTTGTTCAATAGACTAAAATTTCTACAGACTATAATAAATACTTAATTTACACTGCCAGAACTTATTGTATTGCCGTTACAGATGGAAATTAGCAATCATTAAACTCATTATACATGTTATACAGATAAATAATTGCAATTATTGGTGTAGAGGATGTTCTAAGAATGCCAAGAACATGTTTCAAAAAATATAAATATTAGCCCTGAGAAATGTTTTGAAATATAATTTGCATTTATTTATTTAGCACCAAAACATTTATGTTTTTTTCAATAATTAGATTAAATTTTATGTATGTGTAAGTAGTCAAGTACCTATTTATTTACATAGAAACAGAATACTATTTCCTTTTAAAATTTTATTTTTTTGTGAAGTTAGTTATCAGAGCAGGAAATAAATGTAACTATTTATGATTAGAGGGAAGTTAAATGATAAGTAGTAACTTTCAAGGTAACTATTTATGATTAGAGGGAAGTTAAATAATAAGAAGTAACTTTCAAGGTACATATAACATATATATTTACGTATTCACTACTGTTCAGACAGACATTTATCAAACTTTAAAAAGTTTTCTGTTATTTTTTTTAATCCACTTTGAATTTTATTGAGTAATGAAATCAAGATTTTGGGTCAACATCAACTAAACATCAACCTAACAACGCAATAAAACAATGACAGATTTTTTTCAAAGCTACATGAGTCTTGTACTTTACACATTTTTTTTATTGAATAACAATTTGCACATGTTAAAAATTATTTTTAATTCAAATTACATAAATCATATAAAAACCATTATAGTAATTCATGTGCCTTTTTTCGTGAATTTTGTGCTTTTGTTGCATGGAATAGCTTTTATTATATATAGGTTAATCACATATGTACAGACTTATTTATTTTTAAAATGATGTTGATTATTTTAACATTAGTTTTCATAATATAATGTATTATACACTCCAGCAACTTTTGTTTGCATGTTTTACTCAAATCCTTGTCAATATTTGCTAACTGTGCACTGACTGATATTGAAAGATAACAGTTTTTTGGAAAGTATACATGTATAGTCTGATAAAAAAGAATTGTTTACATTTTCCTAACAAAAATTAAAATCAGTTTAATTAAAAAAATATTAAACTTTGTGATGGACTATTTTCATTAAGTATGATTTAAAAATCTAAACTCTCTACATTATGAAATTGTTTTAAATTACCTGATGGTTTTTAAAGGCAAAGATATAATGCTACTTTCATTCAAAATTTCCTTCAAATTTTAAACAATGAAAACTTGCAGTTCCATTGTTGACATGCAGCACAATCTAACACACTATCAGTATGTAGGCAGGGTAGATAACTGATGTTTGTATAGTATATAGAATCTCAACTTCTATTTATGTTTGTATGTATAGATATCTTAAATGCTTTTTGTAAATCTTTCATAATAAAGTATTGATGTTAATATATTTTTGTCTTCATTTTGTTGTAGCTGAACAAAAAGGCCAACTTATATAGATTACAGTTGTTCTTTCTTTAGATTTGTAAGCTCCCCTTTTGGTCATTTTCAATGTACCTGAAAAGTAGGTATAACACAACTTGAAAATTACTTTTGTACAATTACTGATTATATTTATGAAGTGCCAACTATGCAGCACAAATGGTAAGTGAATGTACCTTTAATGCAGAAATGTAACATCACTTTCTGTTACCTTGATTGTATGTTTGTGTTCAGTTATAGAGAATCATCCATACAGGGGAAATTAACCCTAACAGACCTGACATTATATTCATTTAATACAAACAGTAGTAATTGTCCTGTTCTTGATTTGCAGTTCGGATGAAACCAGCCCCAACTTTGGTGGGGTTCGTGTTGTTTATTCTTCAGTTTTCTATGTTGTGTTATGTGTACTATTGTTTGTCTGTTTGTCCTTTTCATTTTTAGCCATGGCGTTGTCAGTTTATTGTCGAGTTATGAGTTTGACTGTCCCTCTGGTTATTAAGTCCCTCTTTTTTCCACTTGTGCAAATAGGTAGTGGAGCTGGTTAATCAGACTGCTTGAGTTGGATATTTCAGTTTCTCATGGTAAACAAAATTAAAAGTTTTACATCTAAAGAGATGAACTTGGGACCTGTTTAAATGATTATATTTCCAAACTCGAGGCTAAGCCCTTGTCTGGAGTGTTAAATTTTCAATGCCCATAATCTATACACAACTGTTAATTAATAAAATCACAGATTATTTTACAACAAATTACTTTTAAAAAACCTTTACTTGGTACAAAGATTTTGCATGACTACCTTGTTAATAAAATATACCATATATTTATTTTCGTTGATGTTGTTTATGGATCATTTAGACTTGGATGGATAGTTTTCTCTTACAACATCTTATTGTTTTCTCAAGAAAAAACCAACAAAAGTCTTTGAAAGTACATAGAAACACACATCTTGAAGAGCAGCGGATGTTAATGAAGAAAATCAAATGTGAAACACCATGGTAACAAAGAGGAAATCAATTTAATAGAAAAATACATAAACAATAACAATGGCGGTGCAAAGATGTACATCAGCATCAACAACTAAAGACAAGTGTCCTTACATTGAACAATGGCATAGGGTTATATACTCAGTAGTTGCATGTTTCATAAAACTTGGGAGGGCAGAAGTGTTATTTTATGTATGCAAAGGTGGATAACTCAATGTTAAATTCAAGCTACAAAAAGTTCTTGCCTAAAAAAAATACTTATAAGTCTTTTACATCTACATCTATGTCGTTGAAATGCAAAGGGTCTAAGACCCATCATGCAAGTACTAATTTGGTCATTCAATATGGTGCTCATTAAAAACGTATTTACATGTGAAATTAAAATCAAATGTTTGTTGCGTGACTACTCTGTTAAATAAGATGTGAGGCTGTTCTTGAATGCCTCTGCATCTTCTATATTTAACAGTCTTATTGGTAGAGTATTCCAGTCTTTGATGGTACGTGGAAAGAAGCTGTATTTGTAGGTGTTTGTTGAAGTTTGAAGGTTTCTAAATTTGCTTCGGTGGTATTGCCGTGTTGTCCTGCCTTGTTTTTCTACATAATCTGGTATATTTATGGCTATCTTTTTTATGTAAAGCTTTGTGAAACAAGCAAAGCCTTTTTATTTCCGTCTTATTTCTAATGATGGTATTTTTAGCTCCTTCAGTAGACTAGTAACTGACCCCGGTTCTATGCTGTATTGATGTTTGATGAAACGTGCTGATCTTCTTTGCACCATTTCTATCTGTTTGATGTGGTTTTCTTGATATGGATCCCATGCACTGCTTGCATATTCAACGTTTGGTCTGACAATGGCTTGATATGCTCTTTTCTTAATTTCTTCTGGGAATTTGCCGACGTTTCTCCTCAGAAAGCCTAATGATTTATTTACCTTTGCCGTGATGTTATTGATGTGTATATCCCATTTCAGATTGTTGGTAAACTGAACTCCTAAATATGGGTTTTGGCTTACATTTTCTAAAACATGACCATGCATATGATAGTTATGTAATATAGGTTTTTTCTTGTTGGTTATTCTTAGAACATAACATTTTGAAGCATTAAATTTCATCTGCCATTTAGATGCCCAGTCAACCAATTTATCTAGATCTTTTTGTAGTTGGTTACAGTCATCTTTGCAGTATATTGCTAGGTATAATAGGCTGTCATCTGCAAAGAGACGCAACTTTGACTTGAAGTCATCCCCAATATCATTGATGTACAAAAGAAACATCAATGGACCTAAAACTGTATCTTGGGGTACTCCTGATTTTACAAAGGCATTTGTAGATGTTTCGCTTTCAACTGCTACACACTGCTGTCGTTGTGTGAGCCAGGCCTTTACCCACTCTATTATTTTGCCATTTATTCCATAGTGCTCTAGTTTCCACAGAAGCCATATGTGAGGCACTACATCAAATGCTTTGCTGATATTAGCATATCCACTTGCTCTTTTTTATCTAGATGTTTTGCGATATCTTCAATTGTTGTTACTAATTGAGATTCACATGATCTTTTCTGTCTGAAGCCGTGTTGGTAATCGACTAATATGTCATATTTTTCAAGATGTTGCATAATGTGTTTGAAAATGATGTGTTCTATGATTTTGCAGGTAACTGACGTCAATGAAACAGGTCTATAATTTACTGGCAAGCTTTTGTCTCCCTTTTTAAAAAGTGCTGTGATGATAGCTGTAATCCTGTAATAATGTTGTTATGTATGGGGATATACTTGTAGCACATTCCTTTAGGACTCTGTTCGGTATGTTATCTGGTCCATTTGCTTTTTTCGGATTGACATTTAACATGTTTAAAACTAAGTAGCTTTCTTACTCCTTCTACTGTTATCTCTAGATGGTCTATATCAAGCGATGGGCTGCCATTTAATTTTGGTTGACTTGATGTATTTTCATCAGTAAAAACAGATACAAATTGATGGTTAAGTGCTTCTGCTTTCCCTTTGCTGTCTTCCATAAGTTTTCCGTTTGAAATAAGTGGTGCTACTCCACATGAGCCTCTTTTCTTTGATTTAACATATTGCCAAAACTTTTTACCAACAACAGGTGTTTTTCTCTCACCCTCTTCTTCTACTTCCAATAGTTTAGATATGTAGTTTTGATGTGCTTCTTCTAATTTAGTTTTTACTGTTTTTCTTAGGAGCTTAAATTCTTCCCAGTGTTTTTCATTATTGGTACGTTTTGCCTTGTTGTAAACCCTTTGTTTTTTTTCTGATCATTGTTTTGATCTCTCGATTGATCCAAGGTACATTCCATCTGGTTGACAATATTTTAGTTGGGATATTTGATATTATTCCTTGGACAATATATCTTTAAAATCATTCCAGCATTCTTGTATGGTACTTGTATTTGCTTTTTGTATAAAATTATTCAGCTCTTTTACATTTCAGTATAAATTGCCTTCAATTTTTACTATGGATTTTTATACGCCCGTCAAAATTTTGACGAGACGTATTATGGTATACAAATGTCCGGTGTCCGTCCGTCTGTCCGTCCGTCTGTCCGTCTGTCCGGCGTAAACATGTCGCACCGTAACTTGAGAACGACTTATCCAAATTTCATGAAACTTAATACAGTTGTTTCTTATGGTGGTCAAATGATCTGTATACTTTTTGGTGAAAATAAGATTTAAACTTTTTGAGTTACGGCACTTTGTAACTAAAACAGGGGTGTGTTTTTTTTTCACATGTCGCACCGTATCTCAAAAACGTTTCTTGATTTTTGCTTAAAACTTTACACACTTCTTAGTTATATTAATCTTAATATCTGTATACTTTTTGGTGATGATTCAATATTTCATTTTTGAGTTTTTGAGTATTTTGTAAAAAAGGGGGAGGTTTTTTTTACATGTCGCGCCGTATCTCAAAAACGATTTATGATTATTGCTTAAAACTTTACACACTTCTTTGTTATATTAATCTAAAGATCTGTATACTTTTTGGTGATGATTCAAAATTTCATTTTTGAGTTATTGAGTATTTTGTAAAAAAGGGGGAGGGTTTTTTACATGTCGTGCCGTATCTCAAAAACGATTTATGATTATTGCTTAAAACTTTACACACTTCTTGGTTATATTAATCTTAAGATCTGTATACTTTTTGGTGATGACTCAAAATTTCATTTTTGAGTTATTGAGTATTTTGTAAAAAAGGGGAGGGTTTTTTTTACCTGTCGCGCCGTATCTCAAAAACAATTTATGATTATTGCTTGAAACTGTACACACTTCTTTGTTATACTAATTTAAAGATCTGTATACTTTTTGGTTTGATTCAAAATTTTATTTTAGTGGTATTTGTAAAAAAAAAAACAGGGTGGGGGGGGGGGGGGGTTCACAAGTCCCGCCTAGTCTCAAAAACAATAAATTGTTTTAGCTTAAAACTTCTTCAGAAACTATTTATGATTATTGCATAATGACTGTCTAATACTTTTTTTGGAGGCTTAATTCTCATCTTCGAAATTAAGTGCCGACGTTTGTCATAATTTTCTGTAAAAAAAATTGACGTACCCCTGTGTTCAATAACACGATATATTTTCTTACTTTCTAATTTGGAAAGATTCTTTTAATTATATGCATTTGCTTTGCAAATGAATGTTTTTCATTGTGTACTTAAACACTTGTTCCTACTTATTATATGTAATGATAAACTAGAATTCAAACTTGTGTATCGTTACTTTTGTTGATTAGTATATATCTTATTTGTGTTTCTGAGAAAGCTCTCACATACTGAAGTGTGTGGGTCTTCCAACGGAGGTGAAGGCTTTTTTTCTTTTATGCTGTATGTAAATGTAAAGGTAATTAATCACACACCTCATTTGTATAACTTTAGTTTAAAGCAACTATGTGCACAGGATTTTTAAGTGTTTTACACAGTTTGATTTGGAAGAAAGACCTACATAGATAAATAGTGCAGTTATTTGTACAATTACTAACACAATTCTATATTAATATTTTTGTAATTGTTAAAATAAACCAAATAAAATAAAAAAAAAACATCATGTCGATTGTATCCAATTTTTAGAAATTCACCTGTGACGTCACTTTTTGTGGCTTTGATACATTCGTGCCACAGACACACAGTTTGTAATTCTATTATGCTATTTTAACATGTCGAAATGTACTATCATATCATTTATTTATATATGACTTTGTCATGAGTGTTCGTTCATTTAATTGTTACTGTATTCCAGTCATTAGCGGTATATTTAACATTGCCATAAAGCGCAAGGTTCGGCTAGCCACAAAACCAGGTTCAATCCACCATTTTTATCTTAAAATTTCCTATACCAAGTCAGGAATATGGCAGTTATAAACTCATAGTTCTTTTTGTTTGTTGCTTTGTCGTTTGTTTTTTGTTGCATTTCAGTGTTCTGTAGATTCGTTGTTTCACTTTTATAGTTGATGTGTTTCCCTCGATTTGGGTGTGTAACCCGGATTTGTTTTCTCTCTATCGATTAATGACTGTTGCCGGAACAGCGGTATACCACTGTTGCCTTTATTTAAGAGATGAGGTTTCTTTTGATTAATCAATTTGTTTTATTTGCTTGTAGGCAGATGTTTCTCATGTGATTTTCTCACTTTTAAAGCTTATGTTTATGTTACTCCAAGACATTCATCAGGATTCAGTTTCATCGAATTTTCGTTCTAGAGCGCCAATTTGTCTAACTCTTCCTGGAGGGCATTTTCCTCTGGTATCAAGATACAAATATACACTTATGTCGAAAAAGGGAATAGGAAACAATTCGATGAGGAAATATACAATTAAGACTATTCTGGTACCTAATTTCAATATAAGGCCGCGAAAACATTTCTCACAGATGGGATGAAACAAAGACACATCATTTCAGTCAACCAATACTTGCAGGTGAATATAAAACTGATGAAATATGAATTTAAAGTATTTTTCTGCATTACCATGCCGGAGCAGTTTTTGTATCAGTAACACTGCCATGTATAGTGTCAACATACACACATGTATGTAATCACCATTATATGGGACAGAGGGTATGCTCCTCAGGGGCGGATCCAGCCATTTTAAAAAGGGGGGGTTCCTAACCCAGGAAAAATGGGGGGGGGGGGGTTCCAACTACATGTCCCCGTTCAAATACATTGATCGTCCAAAAAAAATGGGGGTTCCAACCCCCGGAACCACCCCCTCCTGCTAGCATTGATTTCCTTAAGACAAGTTTATAAATGTAGTTATTGGTTAAGACAAGTATAAATATGGCAAAAATCAAGTACACCTTTTAGGGTGCGCTCGACTTTAGTGACTCAGCACGAGGTGTTTTGGAATTTACAGGTTACTTAGAACTTTTTGTAAAAAATAAACACTAGCACATCATAGAAAATCAAGTGAGTAACTTATGTTTCAAATTTTATAACTAAAATCTCTGTATTAAAGGCTGTGGATTTTCTATAAAAATCTTGATTTATTTGCCACAAAGTCCTCTTTTTCTATCAAATGCAATGAAACAGTAAAAAAATAATGCTTTGCATCAAGTTTCCCCTTGTAAAATGTACTAAATGGCCTATCTCTATTATTTATTATATCTTTAGTTTTGATACAATTGAGGTTTGAAAAATTCGTACAAAAATGGCTACAGAAGGGTACATAAACCTTAAGCTGCTTCGTAGTTTTCTCAATCAGTTTATCAACATGCTTATTCCATTTACATACTCCAGCGACAAAGCTCTGGTTTGTTGATCAAAATGATCACCCTTCTTGATTGACAATTCTAATTGCACTAGGAATGTGACCCATACTGAGATAAGCTGTACCTCTATTGCTGATAACATATGTAACACAAACAATATGTTTATAGTAGCAGACGATGTTTTAATAATTACATTTTCGGTTTTAAAGTGTTACACAGAAAAATAAATCACAATACAAGTCAAATTATGATAAATACACAAAGAAGGATTATGTCCACCGCATTAATTTGTTTCTCAGTTTTAATCTGTAGTCTTCAATTTTCTGAAAATAAAAAATAACCTCTATATAGATATAAATCAAAATATTAATATTTCTAATTCAACTAATTATTGAATGGTTTCGATAATTACATTCAAATGGTAAATAGTTTAGCAAGTTTATTTAAAGTCTAAAGAAGGAGTGAAATTGTCCCTAGTTTATGGTTCCAAAATGATGAAATTTTCACATTTAACAGCTTCAATATATATATCATTTATACATGTCCATATAGCAAAAGACTAATCATCATGAATTTCCTGTTTAAAAGTTCCTTTCCGATGGATTTTACATGAAGTACATATAAAAAATCAAAAACATTTTGCCCTTATTTTTACAGTGATAAAAAGCAATATTAATTAGGCATCTACAATTCTTGTAATGTGGTTGGCAATTTTTTTAATATCTTTTTTTTTATTCAGAATTTTTGAGAAAAAAAAAATTTGCTTCATAAAACATTTTTTGCTTTCATTATAGTCCTTGAAAAAAAACCCATGCCTCCTCAAAAGACAAATGCTTAATGCCTTACTATTAACTTACATTAAATATAACTCCTAATAAATAAATGAATAAATATAATATTGTAATATTTTAGACATGAAATCAAAGTACCTTGGAGTAGATTGTGTCTGTACCCTTTTGCCACTTTTCCCTTTCTGTGGTGTGTCCAGTAACCTCCGTTTTGTTGCTCTGCTCTTTTTGTTGTCTGACTGTTGGCATTGTCTCAGTTTCTCCTTGAGTGTATTTTCTTCTATTGTGATAAGTGATTTTTGATCTTGGATAAATGTGTCCGATCCCAGTTCAATCTGAATAGATCCATCGTCGAGTTTGCTTAAACAACCTTTGGAAATAAAGTTAGGTAAAGATGCCTCATGATGTCCTATTGTTTCAAAGTAATCCAGTTGACATTGTACTAATTTCCCTAATTGCTGTAAGGCTGTCTTTGGTGGCATCCAGTTTTGGGGATGTTTAAAGTCTTTATCGGGAGGTTTTATTGTAAGTTGCCGTATTTCCTCGAGTAATAGTAACTCATTTTTTAGATTTGAGGGACAATACATTCGTTTGTATAGACAGATGTACATGTTTGTGTTGAGAAGGAATCGTTTGCTTAGATGAAGTTGATGTTCGTCTCTAGACACAGTCACTAAGTTGTTGCGCAAGTCTTCATCTTTCAAGACCTCTGATAATAAACTATCATGAGAAATCCCATGAAAGTTTGGCAAAAAGTCATTACCACCCATAGACAGGACGCATGCTATAGTTAGCCCGATATTTCTGTTGTATGTTTTTTCAAAAAGTGTCAACAGTCCAGTAATGTTAAATAACTCTGGTTTCTTCTTCTGAAGTATAAGATACACAGGATATTTAAAAGTGTTGTCTTCATTCCTTGGCCAGAACTGGCTAACTGCTAATATGTGTATGACTACAGTGTCAATGTCAGCTGATGTAACATAGTTAACTACACATTTGCCGTTACCTAAGCTTTTTTGTATGTCAGCATCCAGTAACCAGTCTGCCTGGGCCATTTCAGCCTCTCCTTTTCTTTGTTTTACTTCATCTATAAATCCTTCTTTAACGTATCCGGTCTGTTTGTTATACATCACTCGTACTGGTATTGTGTACCTTGAACAGCTTTCGTCATGTTCTTTTTGGCAGTTGCATTTTGATGTATAGGCTTCGCTATCAACATTAATCTCTAAGTCAGCTTTGATCTTTAAATGTTCCATTTGTGTTGCTAAGTATCGGCTTATTAGAATTTTTCCAGCCATTGTACCAACCACTGCTTGTTTGCTAAAATTTTCTGAACTAACAATTTCTTGGTCTTCTTTTAAGTGGGATATTGTAACCTTCTCTTTCAGCTTACGTTTCTGTCTGGTGTTGGCTTTAAAGTCATTAGGTGTAAATGCATATTTTTCCTCACATATTATTATGCGCTCCAAGTTGGGAAGATAATTCAACAACTTCTTTACAATTCCATTCGAAATATAATTTAAGTATTGTTGTCCAGATGTTGCAAACACTTTGAATTTGGTTCCAGCAAATTCGACGATAGATAATACTCCAGACTGTTGTATTGCAAGTGGAAGTGTAGTGAAATCAGTAAGTATTAAGTTGTTTAGTTCCGTGTTACTACTGTCAAGTTTCGGATTTGTTGCTGTATCACTTTGCAGACATCTTTTTATAAGATTTATTAAGGCTTTCTTAACCCCTGCTGATTTGTTTGTCATATTTTTGGACCCATCTGGTTTCAAAACAGCTTGGCATGTGTTCTTGCTTGAGGACATGCAGTCAATTACTTTAGATAGTTTTTTTACTTTTGCTGTTCGCTGCTTTTCTTCCCGATCTCTGTCTGTTTTTGGTTTGTTTTTCGGTTTACATGTTGTTCTTTTGATAGTTACACTCTGATTCCTTTTTACACGGCTTATCAGCTCTTTAGGTCCATTCATATCCTCCAAGGAAGGATAATCTTCCTGTGTCAAATCCAGATATTTTTTGTCACATGCAAACCTTTTTATTAGGTATCTTCCTACATCATATGTGTTTTTATCCAGTATTACAGTTGATACTTCTGGGAGATTTGAATGGTAGATATTTCTTGGAATTAAGTCTTTTTCAGTATGAAATGCATTTTGTCTTAGCATAAGCTTAATAGTCCTTTCAATGTGTTCTTTGTCAGATGCAGACAGTTTCTTTCCTAAATATTTTGAAGCGGAAGACTTTACTGCCTTGTTATCAACTTTATCGATGTCATCATCTCCGACTGTTTGGCCACATACAATAGATTTCCTGACTGCATGAAGTTGTTTTTGTTTATCAACAGTTGACATTTTTGGCAGTAGGGTTTCAAGTGTTGATCCAGGTCGGATACACTTCTTTGCAGATCTGTGATCAATTTCCCTCAAGGTGTCCAAACCAAAATTTACGTTGCTATCATCGTAGGGCAAAGTGTACATTGATTGCTTAAAATTCTTATGAAACAATCCAGCTTGATAGTGCTCCAGTAACAATCTTGAACAAAAGCCAGCATAGCTCGATGCACCATTCAAAAATGAAAATGGTAGCGATGACTTAACACTTGCTAACAACAAATTATGGCCATCTGTCCCTCCTATTCTCTCAGAGATGCCTATTGCAACTATCTCATCACAATGTATCATAATCTCATGATGCAGGCAAAATGTTGCATTCTGTTCGCATGACACCTTTATAAAATCTTCAATTTTATTTCCAAACTGGTCATTAAATGTCTGTGTGGAAGATGAACTTTCAAACAATCTCAGCAAGGTTTGAGCTTCATTGTTTGGTAAACTCTTCAAAAAAGCAATACAAAGTGTTACATGGATTGCAGTTGAAAGTCTCCATATGTTTCTTGTTGCTGTCTCAATATTTGCAATTGTTAACAGTTTAGCCCAGTCTTTTCATTTTCGTCATCTTTCATATACTGGAGTATATGAATTAGTCCTGAATCTTTGTAAGCGGATATTAGATTTGTAATTTTTGACTTTCGTAAATGTAGAACAGGAAATTCTGGTAAAAAGGCTTGATATTTTGGGTTGCTGTCCATTAGTTTAAAGAGATTGTTAGCTATTTTGAAATCTGGTGCAAAAAGAACTCTCTCATTTGTCTTTGAAATTTCAAGTTTTAATAGAATGTCATCTAATACACTTCTTAAGACATTAATATCATCATCACGACCTGATGCAGGTGGTGGATGTCGGGTTAATATTGGCCTTGGCAAAAATATTCTAAATGGGCTGTTCCCATCACCATCACCAACAGATGTGGTCTCTACACTTTCATGGTTGTTTTCAGATTCCTCTAATTGGTTATTTTCACCACTAGATGCTTTTTCAGGACGTTGTGTATCATCACTCTCTGTTCCTTTCTGACTATCTGAGTTGTTTACAGCTCTGAGTAACATTTCAATTTCTAGGATATTTTCAGTATCATCTTCAAGTTGTAACTCATAATCTTCCAAACTAATGGTATCCGAATCACTTTCTATCATTGACAAATTTGGAGATGGCATTTCAGGTAGGCTTAACTCCCCATCACTGTCGCTTTCTCCTGTCTCATGTATGATATTTACAAGCTCTTCCTCGTCTTCTTTTAAGGATAACGATTCCATACTTTTATCTACAAGCTCTTCCTCATCTTCATTTAAGGATAACGATTCCATACTTTTATCTACATCTGTCAATGGGTCAGCCTCAGCCATGTCAATACTTGTCTCTAAGGTCAGTGATTCAAATGTCTTATTCAATTCTTCCCCAGCTGCATTGGCACTGGTTATGTTTCCAGGTTTAGTTGGATCCTTGTCTATAAGATTGATAATTTCCATTTTATTCCAAATATGTCCTATTGTCCATAGCGATTCCCTTTTAAAAGTTTTGTAAATTTTCTTCTCATCATCATTAAGATCCAAAAACACAGTGTTGATATCGGTCTTTGATAATTTATCTTGGTTTTTGCATATGCAGTGTTCAGAACCATCGCAGTCCTCACCATGCCAGCTTTCTACTAAGCATGAGTCTTTAGGGATTCCTTTTATAGTCAGAGGCAAGGTACATATCTGGTTTGTCCTTGACTCCCCAGGTAGCGGATCAGTTTTAATTGTTAGATGAACTAAGTTATCCATTAACAAGGCTAAATGACATTGCTGTAATGAAACATCATGTTTGCATTCAACTGAGTCATGAACTGCTTTGTAACTAAGGGAATATTGTCTTAAGTATGTTTGGTAATAACAAAGTTCTGGATCTGCATTATACTTCAGACGTCTGTCACCTGTCCTTTGTGACTGTGTTAAGCCAACATGTGATGTAACTTCGAAAACTGATGACACATTGTGATAGTGAATAAGCAATTCATCAGTGTTAACATCTTGTGTGATACCATGGTAATGTTTATTCCTGATGTTAAACAGTGCCTCAGTTAGACAATACAATGAAGATAATTTCGAAACTTTTGTCTCATGTGTTGTATCCTTTTTTACGAAAATATTTTCAAAGAACAATCGTAACGGCAAAGGCATAAAAATTGTCCATTCCTTAGTAATGTCAAATGAATATACATTCAAAGGGTAATTTAAATGTTTCTCATACTCATTAAAACAAGCTGTGCAAAAAGTGCCATGCAAACAACTTTCTTGTGAACCTAAGCTGTCATCATTTTCATTGCCTTTTGACAGAATAGAGTGTACAATTTTGTCGTTTATTTTTCTGTTCTGAATCAAATCTCTTGTACAAAATCTTGGTGGGAAACCATCTGCTTTTGTTTCTATACTTCCTTCCTTTAGAAAATGCATTTCTCTGACAAATTCAAAATGTGTGCGTTGGATGTAATTTGAAAGCAAAGTCGATATGTCATTTATTATAGAAAGGTCCACATTTGCAGAAAGCTCAAGTATCAAATGAACCCCAGCTTTATGAGAGCAATTCTTGCTACAACCAATGCATAAAACATTTCTAATCAACTCAATACCGAAAGAAGTCTTTACAACATTTCTTACTTCGATTTCTATTAACTCAGGTCTGTGCTTTGAATTTGCAGTTACTAATATTCCATTTAAAGTTACATCAGAGACTGCCTTTCTAGCTAAATTTGTACGTATTGCTTTTTCACACACAGGTTGTAAAGCAACAGCGCTTGCTACAGTTGTCCTACACAACTCATAAAACTTGAACTTCTTTTCTAATAAAGTTTCATATCTTGTTCCATCCCTTACTGAAGTATAGTTCTGAAAATTCCATTCAAACAATTTAATTTGATTCCACTCACTATCTGTGAATAAATCTTTATGGTTAAGTTGGATATATTCTAGCTCGGAATCTTGTATTTTAGCACTTTGCTCATTGTGATATATGATACAACTGGAAATGAGTTCTTGATAGAGGCTTAAGTTGGTTTTAGAGTCTTGTTTTTCCTTTGTCTGATTTCCTGTTGAATGACAGATAATGTCCTGACAAAGTTCCTGACAAATTTCATAATCATCGAAATGTGAAAAAAGGTATCGAAATACAGATGTTACACGAAGTTTCTTAACTCCATCATCTTCAAACAAGCCATTTTTAAATGTTGAAATTTCCCGTAGTATATTTTGTTTCTTTATTATTTTGGAATCTTGATTTGTGCGATTTTGTTTCAAAAATTGAAAGAACTTTTCAGCATCTATATTCAATCCATAGGCATCTACTTCAAATCCCAACTTATTCAAGGCAAGTACAGAAAAGTGAACCTAAGAATAGAAAAAAAAAGGAGTGAAAACAATAAATTTTGCTTGAGTTTTTCCTAATCAGGATCAACTTGGAAGAACAAATAGTAAAGGATAAAAAATTATTCCCTATTTTTGCGAACATCAAGGAAAAGTGTGTTTGCTTGTAAAAGCCCCCCCCCCCCCCTTAAAAAAAAATCTATTGCAAATGTATAATCATTAAGTGCCCATAGGTTTTATATTGGTTTGTCTTTGGTAAAAGTGTAAATTGCATTTTGGCCTTGATGCACTTATAAGGCACTCACACGGTCGGTTTTAATACATGATGGAAACTTTTCTGTAAGTAATTGCAGTGGGTCAGGTCTTTATTTAAGCAAGTTGAAGCTACAAGTTGCATCAACTATTCTTTGACATAACATGCAGCTATATAATACATGCAAAATTCTTTAGATTGGTATATATAACAGCATAGTAATTCTTTGAAATTGAATTTTATTATGTATTGTAGAAATCCATGTCTTTAAAAGATGGAATTGTTTTCTATTTGAAAGGGTTACAATTCTGTGTTGTTTCAGTTATGATTTACAGTATTGTAATTACACTAGAATATTATGGAAGTAGCTCTAAACTATTTTCCAAGCAATATTGAACCTTGACTTTGATAAACATTTAATTTAAAAGTAAAAAAAATTAAACCTACCATAGTTGCTGTTTCCCATTGAATTCTTCTTCTTCTCCTTCTTGTTTTTTCATTAATAATCAATCATGACTTATAGACTGTATCACTCTATATAAACTTTCTACATATTATTTGAAATTTTCTATTGTCTTTTATAAATTGCATATTTATATATTGATAAACTCAAACAAAGGAATACATGAAAAACTAGATGACTCATTAACATTGTTGTGAATTGAAAGATTTATTTGAAATATTTAGTGTATACAGATAGTAAAAATACCAACAGTAGCAGAATCTCAAGTTATCAGATTATGTTGACAGATTTATTGTTTTAGTTAATTTGTGAAATGAGAGATGCTACATAGGTAACGCCTACAGTTTAAAAACAAGGCAGTTTGTCGCTGGAGTATACAATCATTACTAAATATGACACCTAGGTGTTTGTGCGCACGATTCGGTTTCAATGTAGCACCTCCAAAATCAAAAGTAATATCACTCACTGTATATATTTTTCAAACTAAATATCATAATATCAGTTTTATTAGGGTTAAACTTCACTAGCCATTTTTCTGACCACTTACTTAAATAATCAAGATCTCTACTGATTGAATTTTTCAAAGTGGATTCATCAGGTGCAGTATGACCTATTGAAGTATCATCTGCAAAAAGCCTTCCGAATCCAGACATACCATCAGCTATATCATTTATGTATACTAAAAACAACAAGGGTTCTAATAATGACCCCTGAGGCACACCAGCGTTAAGTTTTCCAATGTTTGATAACGAATCTTTTATGACAACTCTCTGAGATCGTCTAGACAAGTAACTTTTCAACCAACATAGCAAGTCTCCTTTTATACCATATTTTTCAAGTTTATGTAATAAAGCCTTAATCCAAACAGTATCAAATGCTTTGCTTATATCAGCAAATGTAATGCTTGTTAAAAGCTTTTCATTTAGTGCACTCAAAATTTTGTTATACAATTCTATCAACTGATGCGAAGTTGAGTATCCTGGAATAAATCCGGATTGATACTTGTATAATAATTTTTTTCCATGTAAATGGTTAAAAATATTTTTGAAAACAATCTTTTCTTAAACTTTACTCACACATGACAATAAGCAGTGATAAGGAGACTGGCCTGTAGTTAGACGGTAATGACTTGTCACCACTTTTGAATAAGGGAATAACATGTGCAATCTTCCATTGGTCTGGAAATATTTTATCATTTAAAGATTTGTTAAAAAGTAGACATAATGGTTTGGAAATTTCATTTCTAACGGCAAGTAAGATGAGTTTATTTACAACCACTGGGTCAATGTCACTGCTTGTGGAGTTTTATTTCCCCCGAGGGTATCAGCCCAGTAGTCAGGACATCTGTGCTGACATGAATTCTTATATATAAATTAACTGTATACAAAACTTTTGAATTTTTGAAATACTAAGGCTTTTCCACCTCAGGAATAGATTACCGTAGTTGTATTTGGCAAAATGTTTAGGAAATTTGGTTCTCAATGCTCGAAATTCAACTTCGTACTCTATTTGGCCTTTTTAAATTTTTTGGATTCGAGCGTCAATGATGAGTCTTTTGTAGACGAAACGCGCGTCTGACGTAAATATAAAATTTTATCCTGGTATCTCTGATGAGTTTATCTAAAGTTGGAAAAGCTGAAATCATCACTCTTGTTGATAAATTATGGAACGCCACGACTGCCTTATGTTAATAATAAGCATTATACGCAGTGTTGACAGCATTATATGAAGTGATCACAGCATTATATGTAGTGATCACAGCATTATATGTAGTGATCACAACATTATATGCAGTGCTCACAGCATTATATGCAGTGTTCACAACATTATATGAAGTGCTCACAACATTATATTAAGTGCTCACAACATTATATTAAGTGTTCACAACATTATACGTTTTTTGTTGTATGATGAGATTGATGTATGATGAGATTTATGAATGATGAGATCATTCGGTAAACTTCGTTTTTTAGCGGAAATTACCGAATCCATAATTGGTAAATTACGGTAAATTAATGCCCAGCAAACAAATTTAAACAGTTATTATTATATATGTGATCATTAAGGCAGTTTATTCCACACCAGGGCATTTTAAATTTATTTTGAGGATTAGTTTCACCATATTCACAACTTAAGAGCAATTCTCTGTAATCACCAAAATATTTCGGCACGCACTAAAATGTATTTGTTTTAAACTTTATTAGTTCAATAGAGCAACATGAGCTTAACAAAAAATATTACTTCACGTAGCCTCTTATGTTTACCGTTTCCATGGTAACAGGACTTAAAGTGGCAAAAAAGGGGGGAAATGAGGTGTTTACAAATTATGATCAATTATGACCTATAAAAAGAAAATAATATAAATATTCAGACATTTATCACTTTTTTTCAGTTAAAATAAAACAAATGAAAATTTCATTCAGCAGTAAACTTTCTTTTAAAAAAATCTATTTAGCTTTAAAATATGTATATATATTTACTAGAACACATCCGTGATATCGCGGGTCTGTGACTGAATTAAAGAATATAACTATGCGTAAGCCTTATTTTAGTATTGGTATTGTCATCTGATAAAGTCATGCCGATTATAAGATGAAGTTTTCTCTGCTTTTAACATCTTTCTGTTTGAACCCGTCGACCTGGAACTTGTCAATTTAATATTGGTATTATTGATTTTGTTTGGAAAACAAAAGTCTCTGGAAAGGAGTATTTTTTAATCAACAGTTTTGTCCTTAATGAGTTATGAATAAAATTGAATCTTTGATTCGCTGTTTTACGTCTAACAAATTGAAAACTGTACATGCTGTACCTATACGCCTTATTATAAGTCCAGATTTTTATTATTCGTATTGTCATCTTAGAAAGTCATACTGATTAAAGTACTACAATCGGGAACAATGTGACAATGATTGAATTAAGTAAATTCAACCCTGTGATTACGACCCGTGTATATAGCAAAATCTTAAATACAGCGTTTCGTGGTACTCCTGTCAGATGCGGAACGTACAGATAATGTAATAGTTAACAGGTGAATATATTATTGGTATCGATTCGACCCGGAACTTCTTAATTATTGGCAATATTAATTATGTGGAAAACAAAAGGGTCTGGAGTGATGTTATTTTTAATCAACAGCATGGTACTATATTAGTGATATATATACTCTCAGATCAGTACTTATAGTGTCTTTTTATTGTTGGGATATACAAGTACCCGCCCACATGCACGTTCACTCTATTTTCTTGTTAGATCATATGTATTTATATTTGTACCCATCTAATGAGTTAATATAAAAAAGAAGATGTGGTATGATTGCCAATGAGACAACTATCCACAAAATACCAAAATGACACAAACATTAACAACTATAGGTCACTGTACGGCCTTCAACAATGAGCAAAGCCCATACCGCATAGTCAGCTATAAAAGGCCCCGATACGACCATGTAAAACAATTCAAACGAGAAAACTAACAAGCCTTTTACAACTGATTTTGATAGTTCGTTCTTATGTTGTTCTGTTACGCCACTGTCCCAGGTTAGAGGGAGGATACCAACATCCCGCTAACATGTTAAAACCCGCCACATTTTGCATATATGTGGCCGTCCCAAGTCAGGAGGAGCCTTTATTTCAGTGGTTGTCGTTTGTTAATTAATGTGTTATAAACATGTTAGTTTTTCGATCGTTTGTTTGTACATAAATTAGGAATATTTTTCGTTTATCATTTCGGGGCCTTCTATAGCTGACTATCCGGTATGGGCTTTCCTCATTGTTGAAGGTCGTACTGTGGCCGTTTAGCTGTTTAAAATTTCTGTGATGTCATTTTGTCTCTTGTGGAAAGTTGTTTCATTGGCAAGCATACCACTTTTATATATATACATGTATGTACCGTGCAAACTGACAAACAAACGTAGTAAACGTTTTATTCATCCCCACAAACTCAATTTTCATAAGAGATGATAACTTTAAATGAAAATGTTAAACAGGGTCTTGAAAGGGTAAATTTTTTTTTGAAAGTTTAAATTTCTATATAAGACTGCTGATCATATTTAGAAGACAATCTTAGTACTTGCCGTGCTAAAAAGCTTGTAAAAAAATGGAATAATTGATGTAAAGTTAGCTTTAACACCTACAGTGAAATGCTTTAAACTGCATTTTTCATATCTGTTAGATACTTATTCATGTAAAAATGCCAAATTCTGAAAATCGATGCCAAAAATGACCCTATCATAACATATAAAAGCTAGCGTAATATGGCACCTATGTGTTATAGAAAGCTGACTGTTTTATTTAAAAGGTAATTAAGCTTTTTAAAACTGAGTACGGACTATAAAGTGGCACCTTGCTAAATTTCTTCAGTAGGAAATGAACTCGAGAATATATCATACAAATTTTCCTACGTTATTTCATTAAATAAACTTTTTATTATTTAACTTACATTTTGCCATTCGTATTTCTTACGACGAACAGAACTACTTCAATCATTCACCTCTCAGTTTCATCTTTTCCTTACCTTTTTTAATCAGTTTTAAATATTGTATGCTACCTTATGATAACATGATTTTAATAACTTTTTAAATTTGTTTGCTGGGCATTACCGTAATTTACCAATTATGGATTCGGTAATTTCCGCTAAAAAACGAAGTTTACCGAATGATCTCATCATTCATAAATCTCATCATACATCAATCTCATCATACAACAAAAAACGTATAATGTTGTGAACACTTAATATAATGTTGTGAGCACTTAATATAATGTTGTGAGCACTTAATATAATGTTGTGAGCACTTCATATAATGTTGTGAACACTGCATATAATGCTGTGAGCACTGCATATAATGCTGTGATCACTTCATATAATGTTGTGAGCACTACATATAATGCTGTGATCACTTCATATAATGCTGTGAACACTGCGTATAATGCTGATTATTAACATAAGGCAGTCGTGGCGTTCCATAATAAATCCTAGTTTAAAGTTTGTCATCCATGTCAATATGAATTAAAATATCAAATATAAATAAAGGCAACAGTAGTATACCGGTGTTCAAAAGTCATAAATCACATGAGAGAAAGCAAATCCGGATTACAAACGAGAATCGAGGGAAACACATCAACTATAAGAATAAAAACGAAAGAATATCAGGAACAGTAGAGTACAACAACATCAAAAACGCAAACATTCATAGAACGAACTATGACAACTGCCAATTTCCTGACTAGGTACAGAACACATTAAGAAAACATGGTAGGTTGAAATAAACCTTAGTATTCGATGTGTCCTTAATGTAGAGTTCAATGGGATACACGACATGTAAGCGATCACTACGATATAAATTATTGGGTGACACAACATTATGAACATATCTTAAAGTTAAAAGAAAGAAATTGGGAAGAAAAGATATAGACATTGTTTCAAACTAAATGTCTGGGTTTTGTCGTCAACTATAAGTTCTTCATGACCGATGTCTAAACTGTATTATAATGATAGTACACTAAGCTTACCTTGTAAAATACCAAATTATCAAGCATATTAAGTGTGCACACATAAATAGTACCCATGCTTTACGGATCATGGTGGAATTCATGATGAAAGTTTTTGAAGGAAGGTTCTACTACAAATATTACATAAACTAAACATTATTAAAAGAAGTCAAATGAAACAAAATGCCGAACTCCAAAGAAAATTCAAAACGAAAAATCCCCTAAAAATGGCAAAAATCAAAAGCTCAATAACATTTAACGAATGGAAAGAAAACAACTGTCATATTCCTGACTTGGTACAGGCATTTCCTTATGTAGGATATGGTGGCTTAAACTTGGTTTTATAGCTAGCTAAACCTCTCAGTTGTATGATCAATATAAATAAGGTTAAGGTCAAGTGTAGATTGAAAAACAGACATACAATATTATTTACCTTCAACATGTAATCGAAAGAAAAATAGTCCAAACCACGAAAACCAATATAATGTTATTCGATGAACCATGAAGTTGAGGTCAAGATCAGAAGAACCTTGTAAGACAGATATGTATATCTTCCGTCATTCTATGCACTAGATATATTTGACCTATTGCTTAAAGTGTCCGAGAACCAGACTGTATCTAGAACACTTAACATTGGTTACCGAACCATAAAATGGGATCAGGTAAATAAATGCAACAGTAGTATACCAATGTTCGAAAATCAAAAATCGATTGAGGGAAAACAAATCCGGGTAACAAACTAAAACCGAGGGAAACACATCAACTATTGTTTTACTTAGAGTCGATATTCAATAAACTACAAAAACACAAGGTGTATCAAGCTTTTCAAATCGACAGTGTGCATCGTTTTATTCAACATTACGTCCAAGGTATGGGTTGTTTTATTAACACCCTCCCGACATATTTTTTCTTCCTACACAGAAATTCTGTTATATAGTCACCTATGTTTTAATAATGTATTTATATTGTGTCATATATCAAACTTATTTGTTCATGGAATGTTTACTTGCTTTTGTTTAAATCTCTTTTTGGTCGAGTTAAGACATTTCAATTGATATTTGATAGTGTACCTTTTAAAGTTGTAATGTTACACAACTGTCTCGGTTAAGGGTGAAGCTAGGCGCCTGTAAAAGTGTTTAAACCCGCTTCATTTTTATGCATGTGTCGTTAGTCAGGACCAAGTTTTTTCAGTGGTTGTTTGTTGGTATGGTTCATAGGTGTTACTTTTTTCTTGTTTTTGGATATAATTTGACCTTTGGTTTCCATTAATGAATTCAACTTTATACTTGTTTGGTTGGCTTTCTAACTAAATTGATCTGAGCGTCACTGATGAGTCTTTTGAAGACCAAACACTTGTCTGGCATATCAAATTATAAGCCTCCACCTTTGATTACTATTTACACTGTTCATTTTGGGGCCCTTTACAGCTTGTTGTTTGGTGTGAGCCAAGGATCCGTATTGTACAATGGCCAATAATTGTACTCTTTATACATTGTGACTTAGATGGTGGGATGTCTCATTTGCACTCATACTACACCTTTTTATCTATACCTATATATAACACAACAAAGAAAATTGAATGAGACTGAGATAACAAACCCATAAAAAATATGGTGATCTCAGGTGCTCCCAAAGGATATGCAGATCCTGCTCCACATGTGCCACCCATCATGTTACCCAAGTAAGTTAAAATCTATTGATAAGTTTATTCAGTTGGTCATATTCAAGGAAAAAAATCAGTATTGTGGTACAATTGGAACATATCCATCTTCATCTGTGAAACAGATATTGCAATATTGTCAACCAACTTGTGTTTGTCTGTAAAATTTACAAAAAGATGATTTCGACCTTAGCTTTTGTAACTATTTGCTTAAAAGCTTCCTTGTGAGCAGAATGATACAAATTCCACATATAGGTTCTCCATCTATGTTTCCCTCTGTAATATTCAAATTTTAATATGGCTAATGCTGTAAAATTAGCATTCAAAAGTCTTGGATTCTGCTATGAAAACTTCCATGATAGTGCCAGTTTATATGTTCTAAACATTGTTTTACCTAAAGGTCAGTCATTCTCTCTAGGTTCCTCCACCAAAAAGCCTAGTTGTACAGAAAGCTTCATTAAACACCAATCAATTAATAAATATTGTTTAACTGGTAATTAAGATATTATGTGTTTTGATACGAAAATAGAAAGAAACTTGTTTTGAACCAGTTCAATTTGTGTATCAAAACCTTGAAAACATTTGAAAGGGAGATAATTTAAGTTGCCACACTTAAACACATCATTGTTTATGCTGTAGAACTATCTCCCTTCTATGTCAGAACAATTCTCAAACCATTTTCTTTTAAAAGATAATGCTCAAAACTTTTGGCAAATGTCATTATGATAGAAGTTTTTATATCCATTTTTTTAAGTAGTGTGTCTGATAACATGGTCCTCAATATTATTCCATTTTTCTCATGAAACAGAAAGTCAATCAATGGAATATGAATAGTATGACTATTTTGATAAAACTGATATTTCTTCATACTTAAAATCTTTCTCAAGCAACTGGACTTTTTTAAAAACAAGTCTGCTCGATATGATACAATCATTGTAATTGGTAATTGTGTGTAAATTGGTATACAATAAATCCACCAGGGAAACTATTTGCAATATTACCCCATCATTTTCATGTAAACATATCATTGGCATAAAATAGAAAACAAGTCCATGTTTGGTTTTGTATCATGTTATACTTATTTAATAACATTTGCATACTTTCATTATACACGGTTTTACCAGAATTCAAGTGTTTTACTGAATATAACAAGATTTGTCTCCCCTTTATGGAAACTGACTATATAACAATAAAAACAAAATAAATGCACAGTAAAAATATTAGGCTATTGGTCACCATATAAAACTACACACAGTTTAAATTTCACATGTTTTTGAATACTTCCATTAGGATACAAAATGTGCATTTTGACTTTTCAAACTTTTATCAGAAATATTTTCTTTCAATTACTTTATCTCTGTTTTTCACTAAACATTATCAAAAGTTTTATTACTTCGTTCCATAACTTTTGAAAAAAAAAATCAACATTTTTCTGACAAAGATTCAAAGTGTTTCACCTCAAGTATAAATTACAATTCATTCCTATCAAAAAACATCACTAGAGGTGGTTGAATGAGAAACTGATCTGTAATTATCATCTCTTTATATCAATATTTTTTTATAAATGAAGTATGCAAAATAAATAAACTAAAACTGAGTAGATATTGCAAAAATTTAAAAATTAAAAACAAAATTACCAGATATATATTTTCCCCTAAATATATGTCTTAATAAATAATTGTTTATCAACTTTAAGTAATCTAAAGGCATTTAAATATAAATAATAAATGAAAGTGCTTTACATAATTTCTCTTGAGAATGGAAGTATTTTGAAGCAAATCATTCATTTAAAACATTCACATTAATCAACAGATTCAATATAAGCAAATAAGCTTTCATTCAATATAAATTGTCAATGAATTAATGTTAAAACTTTTCATACATCAAGCTAAAAGGTAATTCTACTTATCTCTTATATTATGTTACTATATTTGATCAAACTCAATGTTTTTATTAATCATGATTATAACATTAATAAGATATGTTTTACTGTTCCTAAAATTTCATAATTTTCAACAAGAAACCAGTCAAATAAAGAAGTCGGAAGTGAAATAATCTGGTTTATTTCTTAAGAGTAAACAATAACACTATCTTAAAACACCAGTTAAATACAATTGTTAGTCCAATAAGTCTTTGTACGTTTTTTTTTATACTGATATTGACTCTGATTATCCTATTTACTCAAAAGTTACGTTAAATATATAAAAAAAATTTGTTCTTTTAAATTCTAACCAGATGCTCCGCAGGGCGTAGCTTTATACGACCGCAGAGGTTGAACCCTGAACGGTTAGGGCAAGTATGGACACAACATTCAAGCTGGATTCAGCTCTAAATTTGGATTGTGATTAAATAGTTGACACAGCATAGGTTTCTGACACAGAATGAATGTGTTCTAATGAACTTAAAATTTTTGTTTCTCTTAGAGCAATTCACTATGCTGTTGAATATTAATCCTCTCAAAAAAATGTTTGAAGAAATTTTCTTTTTTATTTATGAAATTTCAAATGAGAAAAATTGAACCCAATTTTTTTAATCACATCCCCCTTTCCCTTATTCCAAAACTAATCTCAATTAAAATTTCTAATGGAGTTTGCAACAATAACTACTCATTTAAATACATCATAAAATATTAAGATGTAAAAAAACTGCTTGTTATCACTGAATGGTAAAGATTATTTTAATTTATCAGTTGGTAGTAAAAAGTGAATATACATTGTATATTGTATATAACAAAGATTTAAGTTGATTCTGGACAAAGAAAGATAACTCCAATTAAAAAAAAATCTTGCTATTGCACAATATTTTGCAATTAGATATTTCTTGCTTACTATTCTGGACAAAGAAAGATAACTCTAATTAAAAAAAAATTTGATATTTCACAATATTGTGCAATTAGATATTTCTTGCCATTGCGCAATACTGTGCAATTGAAAAGACTTGCTATTGCACAATACTTAATATAATAATTTTAGATCCTGATTTGGACCAACTTGAAAACTGGGCCCATAATAAAAAATCTAAGTACATTTTTGGATTCAGCATATCAAAGAACTTCAAGATTTCAATTTTTGTTAAAATCAGACTAAGTTTAATTTTGGACCCTTTGGACTTTAGTGTAGACCAATTTGAAAACAGGACCAAAAATGAAGAATCTACATACACAGTTAGATTTGGTATATCAAAGAACCCCATTTATTCAATTTTTGATGAAATCAAACAAAGTTTAATTTTGGACCCCGATTTGGACCAACTTGAAAACTGGGCCAATTATCAAGAATCTAAGTACATTTTTAGATTCAGCATATCAAAGAACCTAACTGATTCATTTTTTGTCAAAATCAAACTAAGTTTAATTTTGGACCCTTTGGACCTTAATGTAGACCAATTTGAAAACGGGACCAAAAGTTAAGAATCTACATACACAGTCATGACAGTTAGATTCAGCATATCAAAGAACCCCAATTATTCAATTTTGATGAAATCAAACAAAAGTTTAATTTTGGACCCTTTGGGCCCCTTATTATGTTGGGACCAAAACTCCCAAAATCAAACCCAACCTTTTTTTTATGGTCATAAACCTTGTGTTTAAATTTCATAGATTTCTATTTACTTATACTAACGTTATGGTGCGAAAACCAAGAAAAATGCTTATTTGGGTCCCTTTTTGGCCCCTAATTCCTAAACTGTTGGGACCTAAACTCCCAAAATCAATACCAACCTTCCTTTTTGTAGTCATTAACATTGTGTTTAAATTTCATTGATTTCTATTTACTTAAACTAATGTTATTGAGCGAAAACCAAGAATAATGCTTATTTGGGCCCTTTTTTGGCCCCTAATTCCTAAACTGTTGAGACCAAAACTCCCAAAATCAATCCCAACCGTTCTTTTGTGGTCATAAACCTTGAGTCAAAATTTCATAGATTTCTATTAACTTAAACTAAAGTTATAGTGCGAAAACCAAGAAAATGCTTATTTGGGCCCTTTTTGGCCCCTAATTCCTAAAATGTTGGGACCAAAACTCCCAAAATCAATACCAACCTTCCTTTTGTGGTCATAAACCTTGTGTAAAAATTTCATAGATTTCCATTCACTTTTACTAAAGTTAGAGTGCGAAAACTAAAAGTATTCGGACGACGGACGACGACGACGACGACGCCAACGTGATAGCAATATACGACGAAAATTTTTTCAAAATTTGCGGTCGTATAAAAAGTTTGACCTATTTTTGAAATTGGAGATTTACTTTTCAAGTTAGACGAGTGACTCCTAAACAGATACAGTTACTTCTAAACACTTGAAAGTTTATTTAGACTTCCATCACTTCTAAACAGAAACCATAGAAAACTTCTTATATCCTTCTGTTAATGAAATTTCTACATCACATGATAAATCAGCACCAGGTAATGTATACCCTGAATAATTAACGTGACACAACTTTTGTTCAAACATATTTAAATTGAATATATTAATTTTTACAATTATAACTTTAACAGAAATGAGAAAGTTCAAATAATATTTGAAGAAAATTAAAAGTGATTTACAGAGATATTGTTCATCTGAATAGCATTCACAGTCTTAATAATTCAACAACCTAAATTGTTATTACATTGTATATCCAGAAATTTGGATTTGAACACTACATACATGTACTTGAGGTCTCTCATTAATTCAACCAATATTTTTAATATTTATACATACAAGGAAAGGCTTAAATTTGTTGCTACCTACTGAGCAAGAGATCTACAGTAGAACCACAGCTACTCAAACCTTCACCTCTCTAGTTAGTTGTACTGACTAATATACATGTGTAATTCTTACTTTTAAATGATTATGTAAAGAGAAGGCTGAATTTTGTTCGAATACCTGTGGTTCAACTGTATAAAGAATTAATCACACATTAATTATAACAATAAGATGAGAGTTCAGATTGCACAATTACAATTTTACAAACAATTAAAACACAATTTCTTCATTTGTAAGAAACTGCATCACTGTGTCTGTCAATCAAAATGTACAACTACATGTATGCCATTAGTCCACTTAGCTCTGGTGCCTAGATCTTTCAAACTATAACAATTTAAAACAGAAACATTGCTTTATACAGCATATTAAAAATATAAAAAAAATATGTACATCAACAAAAAGCTTTTCCACACCTTTTAAATATGTTTTAAATAAAAAGTCTGAAATTATGTCAAACTGTAGATTAATACAAATATGAATGTTTTTGTAAGAGACATTACAATACAATAAGAGGTACATTTGTTTGTGTAAATGTTATTTTCTCATCATGTAGACAACTAATTATCAATATACATGTAGCTGTAAAACAAAAATGAAGATTTATTTCAAAAATAATTAAATAAAAAAATTAGGGTCAGGTTTTATTTTATTACAGTTCTGTGTCAAACACAACAGTGAAACAATTGTAGTCAGTGTACTGTCAAAGTTGTAAAAAGAAACCAAAATTTTGAATTTATTTTATTATTAAACTGTTGAATGAAGGCAGAAATTGTACTTATAGAGATAAGTTTTTTTTTTAATAAATTCTTTTTTCATTTATAACCAAATTCCATTTCCACAGAAAATTTGAAGATCTGAATGATTCCTTATAACAAAAAGGGTGTAGGAAACTGCATTGTAAACTCATCTATAAATATAGGTCTACATGTACACAACAGCCTGGGTGGATTTTGCTTTTTCCACCAGCCCACTGTGGACAGCCCACCCGTGCTCACTCCAGCTATAATCTCTTTTTTTTGTAAAAATATTGATTATAAATGCTTATCTGCTTTTTCCAATTGAATGTACTTGCAAGTCTTTTGATTAAACAAAAGAAATTGCAGCCCACTCCTATGGGTGGGCAGAGTGGACAAGCTAGAAATTTTGCCCACCCGGTGCCCACTCCCACTGTGGACGGGTGGACAAGCAAAATCCACCCGAGCTGTAGTGTATGTTAATGACAATCAGGCGTTCAATATGGACATCTTTTTAAGCAAAATGAAATTCTAGAGGTATGCATGGGTATTTCAACATTATATATACATCATGAGCCAACTAATGAGAACCCTATAATATTGAAAATCATAATATAATAAAGGATAATCTTGAAAGATGGCCATGACTTTTAAATTGAATAGTCATGATAGTTACTGAAGTGTTCAAGTTACTAACCAAGTGGTCATCAATAAGTATTAAATAAGTTACAATGCTATGACTGTTACTTTCAGAAATATCAAGATCAACATATGCATGATACATGGACATATTGGAAAGAGGAAAAAGCTTATTTGTTAAAATATACAAGCTAAATAAAAATGAAGAAAATATAATGTTAAAATTTTCTTTAAATGAATAATAATCTGCAGCAAAGGGGTGGCTCCATTCAACAGTCTCTCAACCTCAACATACATGACCACTAACGCTGAGAAAACTCCCTCCATTTCTAAATGTATACATGTGTCATTGGAAACATTCCATTCTTTACATTATCATCATACATAATCAGATAATTCTTCAGCAAAAATTTACAACAAAACAGCACTTTAGATAGAATTGAGAAATGTAGGCGGCCTTTTTCAGCCAGTCTTTTCCTGTGTTTGGCCCATTCTGGATGAAGCTGCAGTGCACTAAATTGAATGACTAGGGTCAAGACTTTTGATTGGATGTTAACCAAGTCAGTCCTTCGTATAGTCCATCTCCTGACGTAGCACATGATGGCTGAACATACCAATTTCTATCACGTATACGTGTTAATCCTAATTTTTCTTGAATTTCATGTGGTTTCATTGCTGAAAAGAACAATAATATTCATTTTGAGACTATCATATTTTTCATTTCAATTAAACACATTAATTTTTTGTTTTATTTCATAACATCACCACATCCTACAATGCTATGCGAGAATTCAATACCTATTTATGATAGGGTAATAGAACACCAAGACATGGTTATTTTTACATTATTTATCATTTGAATAATTTGGACGTCAGTTAATATATCAAAATTGTTTCTAAATTCATGTTTTCCTTTTTTCAGGTCGGAGGTGTTATCTTCTCATAAATATTAAACAATGATGACTCATTCCAATTAACGAAGTATTTTAAGTGTACATGAATAATTTTCTACTTCTTTCCTCAGTTTGATAGTTTCAGTTTGAAAAATTACTTTGAATTATATACATATATATATATATATGGTATTACCAAGTATTGTTTTTAACAAGTGTTTTTAGAAAGAAAATGTGTGTCAATAAACTCAATACACTCCTGTTAGAAGTAGATTTACTATAGGATTAATCTTATAATTCTTAAGCCAAATAATAGCGATTTTAAATTAACATTTGTTTTGTAAATGCTACTATAATAACCATCAAATGCACAATTGACATGTCGTAACTAAGGAGTTGGCCGCCATATTGACTTTCTAAAACTATAAATATTCGAAAAATGCAACAGAATCCTAAATAAAATAGCACCTACCTCCAAAACTTCAAATTAATGAGATATGATATTTGAATTTGAAAGGTACAAGTAACGAAATAATCTTTCCAATAAAAGTTTTCATTTGTATGACGTCGTGTTTACCATGACTTTAATTCACCAAATCATTCATGAAAGTTCGTGGAATTTTATTTGAATTTTGAATTAATACATTTTCGTAGCTTTAGTGTATTTATTTTATTTCTTTTTTGTCAAATACATGATATATGCACTAAAATAGACACAACTGTTATGCATTTGTTTTTTTATCATTATTTGCCGAAAATCCCGGGATCCCTGCAAGCTTGTGTATTGCACATAAATAGACTACGAAAGTAGTTTCGGAAACATGGTTTATCGAAGTGTAAACTTAGAGAAAAATTCTAATTGACCGATCCAATTCAAGTATTTATAGATATGCAAATCATATACCAATTATTGTAAACCTAATTATTTTTGGGGATATATTAGTATTTGCATTTATCGATAAATTCATGAAATTCAAAGAGATACAAACACCTTAGACTCGCACATTATAGCCCCTTTAGAAATAATTATATTGGTTGACTTACAATCTGGTAAATCTTGTTTATTAGCAAATATAAGTATAATAGTGTCTCTCATTTCTCTATCGTTAATAATCCTATGTAACTCCTGACGTGCCTCGTCTATTCTGTCACGATCGGCACAATCTACTACAAATATAAGTCCTTGTGTTCCAGAATAATAATGCCTCCACAATGGTCGTATCTTATCTTGTCCTCCAACATCCTGAAATAAACAGGGAAATTTCATCATGTTTGAATTAATCACAGTTTCCCTACATAAGACACATGTATGTCTACCCAACTTCTTCAAAACAAGGTTACAATGCAACATCTACAAATATCTAAGCTGAACTACTGTGTTTACTCCCTTTTAGATACAGATACCTAGTAGCATTGCTTAATAATTTAAAAAATGAAATGCTTCGCTGAGTGCAGCCTGATACCACCGCAGAGATTGAACCTAAACAATTGGGACAAGTAATTTCTAAAAATAAATTGACGACAACTACATGTAATCACCTTAAGACAATACAACATTTCTTTATATATATACATAATTTAAAAGCAGTGTAAGGGAGGTAAATCCAAACTTACACAACATTGTACATTACATATGTTTGGATTACCTCCTTTACACTGCTTTTAAATTGCCTATTAACTAGGAAACCCTTGTTTTCACCCTTTTTTGCCTCTAATTCCTAAATGGTTTAAGCAATGACACCCAAAAGTCAATCCTAACCATCCCTTTGTGGTATGGAAACTTGTGGTATAATTTCAAAAAGAATTATACAAAGTTCCACAAGTTATTGCCTGAAAACTAGAATAGTGCTTATTTAGGCCCCATGTTTGCCCGTTAGGAACATAACCCCAACATTCAAACCCAACCTTTTTTTTTTGTGGTTATAAACCTTGTGTTTAAATTTCATAGATTTATATTTACTTAAACTAAATTTATTGTACGGAAACCAAATGTCTTTGGACGAAAAACGAAAAAAAATTGCGGACATATAAAAAATAAATCCCTCCCCCCCCCACTTTTTGAACCCCTTAGAATTATGATCCTTAAACTCAATGCCAGCCTTTCCTTTCTGGTATGGAACCTTGCATTACAAATTCAGATAGATCCATACACTAAAACACAAGTTATTGTACATGTCTAGAAATTAGAAAATTGCTAGTTGTTTGCCCCTTTTATGCCCCATACTCAATCTAAGCCTCCTTTTTGAGATATGAAATATTGTGGTACATTTTCAGTGAGATTAATACATTACACACAAGTTATTTTCAGGAAACTACAAAACTGCTTATTTTGTCCCTTATTCCCTAACAGTTGGAGAAAAAAGTTAGGTCCTGGATTTTTTTTAGTGACATTCAAAATGTTCAGAAAACTAAACTTTTATTTCTTTGGTTTTATTCAGAATAACAACTTTCATGACTTTAAAATCATTATCATAAACATTGAGACCTTTCATTCCTTTAAAACTTATATATCTTCTAATCTTGTAAACAAGGCTTTTCTTGTCAAGTTAAATTCATACTTTCGTCATAGTAAGAAATCAGAAATCTTGTTTATTCAAAGGCAAAAATAATACCTCTTTCTATGAATCTATAATATTTACTTTCATTATTTACAATGATCAATGTTTATGTTACACATATGACAATGTAAAAGGGTCATAAGGGTGGTAAGTGTCATAAGGGTGGTAAGTATATATTAACTTTATCTCCACATAATATTTGAACAGGACAACAAAATATGTGGATATTAGATAATTCTGAAGTTGAACTTCACACTTTAAACAAGGGTTACTCAAACTTATGTTGTTTTTTGCCAATAAAAACTTATTTTATTTAATGTAAGATAAATAATAGTCCTCTATAAAATATTGAGTAAACTGTTAGGAGGAATTCCTCCTGAATGGCTTTTTTTCAGGTTTCCCATATGCTTAATGTTTTAAACCTTATTCTAATATTTATTAATATATTTTCATCAATTTCCATAATTTAATCTAATTGATGAGGAATCAAAGATATGAATAAAAGAATGGAAGATGGGGGCGGTACAAATATCAACACAAGATGATCTAAATATTGTAAATGTTAGGATGTAACATGTTAATAAAATAGAACAATTCTCCTTGTTATGTAAATATCATATTATACTTATCTTTATATCTGACTTTAGTATTTATATTATATGATATTAACAAAGTTTCATATACCCACTTAAGTTCAATAAAGATATATAGTTATTGTTTTGAATTATCAACTATAGTGACTAAGTCTTCATATTTACAAACAATATATCTTTTATTTCAGCAAACAATATTGAAAATCTTGACATTCAGTTTATACAATTGCAACTTATACTGAATGACTAGATTAAAAGTTAAATTAAAAACATGTTTTTTTGACAGACCTCCCTTTTTAAAGAAACAAATTAAATTGAGGAAATGAGGAGCATTATGAAGTCTCTGGGCATGTTAAATCTTAGTTTTCATATGATAAATGAAACAGGCCCATGTATTTTATAAAGTCAACACAAAAAAACAACTTTTTATAGTCATAAGTTTCATAACCTTTTTTCGCTTTCTTAAGTCCTACCATCTAAATGAAACCCTTTGAGGTTCTTAAACCATAAAAGATAGTACATGTACCAATTATATTCTCCTCAACTTCGAGTAAAGATCTTGTCATTACTGTTTACTTTAAGACTAAAGAGTCCTTAAGATATAAGTTATGTAAAGGACAAGGAAATTAGATTGTTAGCAATAATTACATCAAATTAAGGAAGTAGATACACTTCATTCTTATTACACGTCCTATCATTGTATGAATCACTCCTCCTGTACACACATTTTTTAGTCATTAATAAATAACTAACTTGATGACCTTTATTGTAACATGACTTTGAAAGGGTTACTTGTTACATTACTAGTCACTTTTGCAATGTCCTTAAAATATTCAAAATTATGTAATATTCAGCTTTAAATAAACATGGGAATTTTTTTTTAAATATTGAAACTTAAATGAAAGACTTTCAGCTGTTTAAACAGAATGATTTTATATTTAAGATATATCAGAAAGCTATTTCCTTCTTATTCATCAGATAGCTATTTTAGTTGTTATCTTTTAACAAAAATATTTGCTCGATTTGGGAAAGAAAACCACAAGCAGAAACTAGAGGCACCCCTTGTCCCATCCAAGGATCATACATAAAAATCTGAAGAAAAAAAGAAAATATGTGCACAATAACATCATACAATGAGGATTCTGGAAATAAATCATGGAATTCTCATTAAAAATTAATTGGGCTTTGAGAGGATATAAATATGATATATAGTGATAAGTGTTCACATTGTTTCCTGAAGGGCAGAATGGAAATTCTTCCTTTCAAAAATAGAAATAGGGGAATTTTACAATAACAGTATATCATGTATATATATATGGGAAACTGTAATAATGTGAGAAAGTTTAGATATATTTAAAAGGTAGGTTAAGGAGGAGTTGTGAATAAAAAATGGATACCTTTTAATAAAGCAAAGTCAATGCATTTGTATTGGAAACCCCCCAAAAAATGCTTTGAACCAACAACAAAAAATGCACAATGACATTATATGGTTAACATTATAAGAAAGTTTTTTTATTATGAAAAGGGTTTAGTGTCTGTTTAGTAAACGCATCATTGTAAATATAACGGAATTTGATGAGACTGTCATCAAAGTGAGAGGGTTAGCGCTATAAAACCAGGTTTAATCCACCATTTTCTACATTTGAAAATGCCTGTACCAAGTCAGGAATATGACAGTTCTTGTCCATTCGTTTTTGATGCATTTTGTTTTTGATTTTGCCATGTGATTATGGACTTTCCGAATTGATTTTCCTCTAAGTTCAGTATTTTTGTGATTTTACTTTTTAGTAGAAACTAATGCAAATAAACAAAATGCACTATTGTACAGACATGTCATGTACGTATGTGCCTAAAAGAAAATAATTCAATTAAAGAAATGAAATAGGAGGGCAACAGTACATTGTATGAGTAAAATTTTGTGAAATCTTTACAAAATTGTCACAAGCAGTTTCAGGTATCAAAGTGGAACATAAGGATGAACAAACTCATGAAAAGACAAACCCCTCCATCACCATATACCTCACACTTTAGAAAGACAAACCCCTCCATCACCATATACCTCACACTTAAGAAAGACAAACTCCTCCATCACCATATACCTCACACTTAAGAAAGACAAACCCCTCCATCACCATATACCTCACACTTAAGAAAAGACAAACCCCTCCATCACCATATACCTCACACTTAAGAAAGACAAACCCCTCCATCACCATATACCTCACACTTAAGAAAGACAAACCCCTCCATCACCATATACCTCACACTTAAGAAAGACAAACCCCTCCATCACCATATACCTCACACTTAAGAAAAGACAAACCCCTCCATCACCATATACCTCACACTTAAGAAAGACAAACCCCTCCATCACCATATACCTCACACTTAAGAAAGACAAACCCCTCCATCACCATATACCTGACACTTAAGAAAGACAAACCCCTCCATCACCATATACCTCACACTTAAGAAAGACAAACCCCTCCATCACCATATACCTCACACTTAAGAAAAGACAAACCCCTCCATCACCATATACCTCACACTTAAGAAAGACAAACCCCTCCATCACCATATACCTCACACTTAAGAAAGCACATAGGGTATACAACAAACCCCTCCATCACCATATACCTCACACTTAAGAAAGCACATAGGGTATACAACAAACCCCTCCATCACCATATACCTGTCACTTAAGAAAGACAAACCCCTCCATCACCATAAACCTCACACTTAAGAAAGCACATAGGGTATATACCCTCCATCACCATATACCTCACACTTAAGAAAGACAAACCCCTCCATCACCATATACCTCACACTTAAGAAAGACAAACCCCTCCATCACCATATACCTCACACTTAAGAAAGCACATAGGGTATACAACAAACCCCTCCATCACCATATACCTCACACTTAAGAAAGACAAACCCCTCCATCACCATATACCTCACACTTAAGAAAGACAAACCCCTCCATCACCATATACCTCACACTTAAGAAAGCACATAGGGTATACAATCAGCAGACATCTAGAAATCAACCATCACTAAATGTTTGCATGACCTACTTATCATCTAAACTGAATATCCATTCTAGCAGCTAAAATGAGCAACTATTAATCCACATGGGGCTAGTATATTTCATATGGTTATCATGACGTCATGTCTACTATTAATGGCGATTTTGTCTATTAATGTTATTGTATTTCATTGTTTATTTTTACAAAAACTTTGCAGGAATTTGTTATACATTGTATTGATGACCCCCTACAGATCCACAGGGTGTAAGTTGTATCTGTAATTTAGATATCCAACAGTGGGGAATCCTTTATCTACTGCTATCATTTCTCCAGACCCTTAATTTCAGACCTTTATCAATGTTCATTTTCTTTTAAGAAAAATGAATATTTAGACAGAATTATTTTGCTTCCAACATTAAAAGATCTAGACAATCTTACACAATACTTACAAAAAGTCAGATATCAAAAACATATTATTCTTTTAAACCTCTCATTTCTAAAGGAACGTATTTGTAGTGCTTGAAAATTTTTATGATGTACATGTTATAGTAAATTTATTTACAATATTGCTTCTTTTCTATTTTAACAACTGAATGATTCTTAAAACTATCCTAAATTATATATATATGAATAAGCATCCATGATAAAACCATGACCAACTGCTATGTAGCCTGACACTTATGTCATGGAAACATTTTAGGTCTTGCTAGTTCATGAAATGAATGAAAGACTTTTTACATCTGTATATATTAATATTTTGATTTGAATTCTATGTCAAATTATATCGGTGCATTACGTTTGCGCTCTTCTTTTGATTTCAATTGCGCGCATTTATTTGACAGGTAAACTCAGATAAGCTCAGGTAATAATACTTATTTACTTATAAATTTATTCAAGTATTTTTAAGTAAAAGTACCCTTTACGTTAGTCTAAGTCACCTAGAAGTGGGATTCAAGTCGGTTGCATTATATTCTATCAATACCAAAAGTTTTATATTCATCATAAAATGATTCCACCCACTTTATATTTTATTATATTCCCTTTTTTACCTGAGTTTACCTGTAAGATAAATGCGCGCAAATATAATCAAAAGCTGCGCACAAACGTAAAACATTTTAATCCCCAAATGCGCGCAAACGTTATGCGCCCAATTATATACACATAATATATATATAAATCTAAGCATAATTGAAGTAAATCATTTTTATATCTATACTTAAAGATATGTACTTAGCCCATTCATATTTTCCCACAACTGCTCTACTTTTTTTTATCAACATGTGCATTTCTTCATAAGTCAAGCCAAAACATGGAAGAGATACAAAATTTACATTTAAAGTCTAAAATGTTGTATTATACTCATTGTAGTGGTATAGAACCTTTATTTCTATTTCTCATTATGCATTTTTAAAAGGAATTATAAAATAACCATTAGAGAGTTCAAACCAATATGTCTGAGAAAATATACAACAGCATACTATATATGGTGTACAGTAAGCACACTGAGGCGAAGTTAAACCACATTTAAACATAAGTAAGTGCTGGCCCATTTTACCGATTCAGTCTGCACCAAAAACTCTTAAAGACCAGTATTCCAACATTTTCCATATGTGTCTTAATAAAGTTTTGCTATAACTTACTAGTCCGAAACTAGAATTTTACCAAAAAATTGAGAATGGAAATGGGGAATAGGACAACCAGACCAGAGAGCAGACAACAACCAAAGGCCACCAATGGGCTTTCAACCCAGTGAGAAATTCTGCACCCAGAGTTTGGCCTCAGCTGGCCCCGAAATAAAATTGAGTACTAGTACATCACACTAAACTCCAAAACATAAATTGAACTAAAATTTAAAGACATACAAGACTAACAAAGGCCAGAGGCTCCTGACTTTGGACAGGAACAAAAATGTGGCGGGATTAAACACGTTTTGTGAGATCTCAACCCTCCCCATATACCTCTAAATAATGTAGAATATTAAAGAAACACATAACAGTACGCACAGTAAAACTCGGTTTAAAGTATTCCAAGTCTGGATTTTAGACTAGTGGCTAAAGGTGCAGACTGCCAATTTTAAACAGAAATATTGCACAATTTGTTTTAATTAACATGATTAATATATCAATTTATACTACATGTGATACCTACTCACATGCTCTTTGTATTTAATAGTAAAGTTACAATACTCACCCAAACATTAAATTTGACATTTTTATAAGTTACAGTTTCTACGTTAAATCCTACAGTTGGTATAGTCGTCACCGACTGTCCTAGTTTTAATTTGTATAAAATAGCTGAAATCATGGTTAAGGAATAATCTTTAATAAAATGTGCACTGTGAATGATAAACTTATGGCGTCTTAATGAGGTAAATGTGTTACTGTCAAATCAGAAATTATTGGAATGTTTCTATTATTGCTAAAAATGTGACAGGGTTATAATCGCAATAATTTAAACTAGCATTTTGAATTTTTTTATATGAATTGAACAGGATTTTTTTCAATATTGCAAAAATTCAAATCGCATTTTAGTCTAAAATGACAAAATTGCAATGATAAATGCACACAATAATTTCTAAATTTACAGTATTTAATGTGGAGTACAAATGCATTGTATTCACATTTGTTTATTATTCTTTATCTGAAAAGCAAAAACTATAACAACATTCATATATGTACATGTATACTACTGTACATGTGGAGATGAAAATGTTAGAAGTTAAATATCAATTCATATTGAATTAGTTTGAATTTTTCGTTTATTTTAGACTACTGCATTATTGAATTATATTTGCTTTATATTTAAACAGCCATAAACATATGTTTCGTTTTGTAGAAATTACAGCTCCAAATTACTGTATTTTATTGAAGTTGTTGCCAATATCATGTATATCATCAGCAGATTCAGCACAGATTCAAAATTTGACAGTAGAAATCTTAACTACATGAATATAGTCACTCCATACGTGTTTAAATATATCCCAAAATAAAAACTAGATGCTCCGTAAGGGCGCATCTTTATAGGATCGCAGAGGTCGAACCCTAAACAGTTAGGGCAAGTATGGACACAACATTTAAGCTCTGAATTTTGATTGTGTTTAAAAAGTTTGACACAACATAGGTTTCTGACACAGAATGAATGTGGTCTAAGAACTTAAACTTAAAAATTTTAAATTGGACATTTACCTATTATGGTCCAATATCTAAAATCTAAATACATGGTTAGATTCAGCATATTGAAGAACCCCATATATTCAATTTTTGTTGAAATCAAACAAAGTTTAATTTTTGACCCGTTGGACCTTAATGTAGACCAATTTGAAAACTGGACAATACTGTGCAATTTAATATTTCTTGCTATTGTGCAAAACTGTGCAATTGAAAATTTCTTGCTATTGCACAATATTGTGCAATTAGATATTTCTTGCTATTGCGCAATACTATGCAATTGAAGATTTCTTGCTATTGCACAATACTGTGCAATTCAAGATTTCTTGCTATTGCGCAATACTGTGCAATTGAAAATTTCTTGCTATTACACAATACTTAAATATAATAATTTTGGACCCCGATTTGGACCAACTTGAAAACTGGGCCCATAATCAAAAATCTAAGTACATGTTTAGATTCAGCATATCAAAGAACCCCAAGAATTCAATTTTTGTTAAAATCAAGCTTACTTTAATTTTGGACCCTTTGGACCTTAATGTAGACCAATTTGAAAACAGGACCAAAAATTAAGAATCTGAATACACGGTTAGATTTGGCATACATGTATGGCAGATTTTACAATAAGAAGGAAATATTGTTTTTTTGTATCCATCAAAAAAGCAATTGCTGAAACTGTGAAACAGACTGTGTAATGGAGTAATGCATTATGTTAATGAATAAAATGTGTCTTTCTGAGTAAATAAAAATAAAAATTACTCTGTGTTTGTGTTTTTTGTTAGAATTAGAGGGTTTTCAATTTCAAAATATTGGACATGGAAAAGACATCATGACCTACTTTACTGACATCCAGCTTATTTGGAGTGGAATTTTGAAGTATTATTTATAAGTGGAGCCTAATAACATGGACTTATATTTTAATAAAAAGTCTTCTTTTGTGTTTTAATCATAACTTTAAGGCAGATTTTTATTGGTAAAGGCTAAAAAAGGTAATTTAATAATATTGTTGCTAACGTCACGTCTTTTCCGTCCATTGTGGTATGTCACGATCGCAATTTTCTTGATGGTTCTCAGACAGTCCATTGTAGTTATTTTTATCCCAGGTTTTATAAATAATTGAAAATAGCAATCATATTAAATTTGGATGACGTAAGGGGTTCAAAGGACTTGAGGAATCAATATCATTGGCTGTTTTATTTTTTGCGAACGTTACTGCTCGACGTTTCCGTCCAATTCAGTGTCACGTGAGCAACATATATTTAGATCTGTAACTCTCCTGTATAGGAGTTACGATATCGCCCTTTGCAGAAATAGATTCAGAGTCAGTTCCTTCACATGATGGGAAAGCAAAGAAGGTAAGTTGTATGTAATATCGTTACAAGAGGACCTTACATGTATTCCGTCCACCAAAAAGACGTTCGCAACAAAACGTAATGTCATGATAGTAGATGTTGCTAATGTTACTATTACGAATTGGTTTCTTGTGTATTCATTTGATATAAAGTACACCTGCAAATGACATTCTGTATATTTAGAAATTCTAAACCAGACTGTACAATTTTATTACTCCAGGCGTATATTAAACATCACTGTGTGCATACATTTTAACTTTTAAAGATGTTGTTGCTCATGTGACATGTCCAAATGTCGCTAACGTTACTCATTTTTTGGTTTCTTGTGTATTCATTTGATATAAAGTACACCTGCAAATAACATTCTGTATATTTAGAAATTCTAAACCAGACTGTACACATTTTATTACTCCAGGCGTATATCAAACATCACTGTGTGCATACATTTTAACTTTTAAAGATGTTGTTGCTCATGTGACATGTCCAAATGTCGCTAACGTTACTCATTTTTGTCTCTGTCACGTTAGCAACATGAAAGTAGGAGACAGAACAAAATACTGTAAAATCTGCCGTATGTATCAAAGAACCCCAAATAATTCATTTTTTGATGAAATCAAACAAAGTTTAATTTTGGACCGTTTTGGCCCTTAATTTGTTGGGAACAAAACTCCCAAAATCAATCCCAACCTTCCTTTTGTGGTCATAGACCTTATGTTAAAATTTCATAGATTTCTGTTTACTTATACCAAAGTTATTATGCGAAAACCAAGAAAAATGCTTAATTGGGCCCTTTTTGGCCCCAAATTCCTAAACTGTTGGGACCAAAACACCCAAAATCAAGCCCAACCTTCCTTTTATGGTCATAAACCTTGTGATTAAATTTCATAGATTTCTATTTACTTTTACTAAAGTTAGAGTGCGAAAACCAAATGTCATCGGACGACAACAACCACGCCAACGTGATACCAATATACGACCAAAAAATTTTCAATTTTTTCGGTCGTTTAAAAGTATGAAATAGAACATAATATTAACTAATCTTTGATATTATAAAGCTAATTAGATATTCTCAAACAACAAGCTTAGCATATTTTCAAGACAAAGAAAACTTAGTACTAAAATGAAGGAGGCCCAATATACAGCCCTGATTCAACATTAGAAAATTAAGTAATCAGTGATGCAGATCTATATATGATGAAAAGAAAAATATCATCTATCAAGTTTTCATTGTAAAATTTTTCTAATATTCAATATTCCTTTTCTATTTACTTATACTAAAGTTATTGTCCAGAAACCAACTGTCTTCGGATGACAATGACAACATGATACCAATATACAACCACAAAATTTGTTTGCAGTCGTATAAAAATAAGGTCTGAACTTTTAAAGGATACTTGTTTTTCCAGCAGCATCAAGACCAAGCATTAAAATTCTCATCTCCTTGTTACCAAAGATTTTGGATAGTAACTTCCCCATTTTTATCCCTCAAATCTGAAAAAAATAATAATACATTAGTATGTGAATTAAAACAAGATATGCATGCAAAGATCAATTCATTCGTTCAGTATATGTTTACTTGTTTTGTTAATATGTCTTTTTGTTAAAGTTAATCATTTCAATTGATATTTAATAGTGTGATATTCTATGTTGTAATGTACATATTGTAACTTGCACTTTAGTCTGCTCAATGATCGGGTTGTTGTCTCTTTGACACATTCCCCATTTCCATTCTCAATTTCATTTAGTAATATTTCAGTTTAAGGTGGAACTGTTTAAATTTATAAACCCTATGTATTTGTTTGCACCTGTCCTAAGTCAGGATCCTGTTGTTCAGTGGTTGGCATTTGTTTATGTGGATCACTAGTGTTTCTCTTTTTTTATATTGATTAGACTGCTGGTTTTCCTTTTTTAATAGTTTTACATTAGTCATTTCAATTTTGGGCCCTTTAGAGCTTGCTGTTCAGTGAGAGCAAAGGCTCTGTGTTGTAGGCCTGACTTTTACCTATTATTGATTATTTTTTACACATTGTGACTTGAATGAGTCTCATTGGCACTTATACATTTACCACATCTTCTTAATCTTATTTCTATTGTATAAAATAAAAAAAGTTGGAACAAATGGTTACTTAATACAAACTTTGTGAGGTGTGGATTATATATATATATATATATATTTAGCAACAATCTTCAAATAAATGAAGCAAAAATCAGCAAGACAAATCCATTCATTTCAAAAGTTGGAAAACTGTCTAAATTCAATATTACATGTAGATGTAAAGGTAAAACAAGTTCAGACTTTCTTACCTTATTTTCAATATGATGATATTTCATAAAGTAAATTCTTTTGGGTTTGTGTCCGAGTCTGAGGTATTTTTTTTTGATAATTTTAATATTTTAATCATACATTTGTCATAGTTTTACTTGTATTTGAATGATTTTTTTAAGCAGTATCTATCAAGTGACTGACTTTGTTTTTCAAGTCAATGTTGACACATTTTGTACAGTCAAGTGACTTACTAAAATGAGTGATTTGTGTCAATGTACATGTAGACTGTAGTCACATGAGTTGCATTATTGAATTGGAAGCAAATACACCATAATTTGTTTAGCTCTTTCTCAGAAATTCAAAAGAAAAAAAGGGTTTCTTTGAGGGAAATATGCACATATGCTTTATTAAGGATAACCCTGATATAACTTTGAAGTACAACTACTTACAAAATGTTAAATCAATTCTAAAAGGCTGACAGGTCTTGTATTCAATTCTTACATGCTGTGGGTTAAAGGAGGGGTGCTATAGCCTATAGGTGATGTACAATATAAATTAGGAAAAAAATTCCTGTACAGAGAAAATAGGACTTGATCTGTAGATAAGGGTTTCAGCGAGCAGTCAAATCCCAAAATGGCACCAGAGAGTTTCAGGAAAAATGTATAAATAATTTTAAATAAAAAGTAAAACTTGATTCAATGTTCACATGTACACTATAAAAAGAAATTCAATTCTAGATGGGTAAATGATTCAATAAGCTTCAAATGGAAACTGATCAAAATGTGATAACAATGATAATTAATGATTTGACAGCATAGCAAATCACCTTCTTTCTTTCTTTTCTTTCTTATGTATAAGCTTCCATCTTAGGAACACCCCTTACTGGGTTATCGGAAGTATTAACAAAAGTGGGTAAATCAAAGATTTATTTAAAATTTTTAAAAGTTTATTAAAATATGGGTTAGATAAAAAAAGACGAAGGTAAAAATAACAGATAAAATAAAATAACGTAAAAAGGACCAGTAAACGTGCCCTGTACATATGGTGGAAAGGTTAACATGGTTAAGAGATAAAAATACCAATCAATTGGGGATGGAAAAATATAATCACTAATATTTTGTTGACTTTGCCACAGAAATAAGATAAATATATAGAATTCTTGTACATGTCTTACTGGTTTAGTAAATTAATATACGTTCGTTTAAATCATGAGTTCCTCAATTTCTTCATATCACTCGAAATATGTCCATTAAGAGACTGTGTGTAACTGTTTCAAGTTTAAAGTTATTTAATATTTTATAAATATTGTAGTCTTAAGTCTAGGAAAAATTATATGTGTAATACACGAGTATTTATTTTCAGTAAATATTCATTATATCAATAGAAGAAATCAGTTAGTACAGATCTGTCGTTACATTGGTTTTTTTTAAGCATGATAACATCATTCAATCCCTTCCCTTTAATTACAAATTTAAGTGTAAATGGAAGTGTAATGTCATTTAGATGAACGAGAAAGTCACCGGTGTCATTTTATGTTGGTCTCCACCTACCTCAATGTTTGCAGGTGTATTTTTCAGAGTAGAGGGCTCGTTTGACACTTAGAAGGGATCTAACTTGTTTACATTCACAAAATAGTATTTCGTTGTATTAATTGGACTTTGAACAACAACATATAACAGAAGAAAATTGTAATAATTTTCTGTCAAGTTCCATTTCTGTAAGCGGTATTATCACCCATGGCGGTGGTCAAAACTTCCGCAAAATGGCGTATAAAATAGTCCACAATTTCGGCCTTAATTTCTTAAAGTGCGGAAAGAAAGCGCTCTTATAATGCTACAGACACTTGCAAAATAATAGTCAAATAAAAGATTATCGGAAACTGAGCCCAGAACCACAGAAATCAAAATGCGGAATAATACACTATTTGAATCTGAACACGCAAATTCTCACGAGAGTTTGGGCGTGATGTGGAGCAGATGAAGTCATTGATCAATTTTACACATGAATGATTTTCGAGGAAGTCAAAGATTGTAATGCAATCACACTCTATTTAAACCCGATACTTCGTGCAAGACCCTCAAGGTCGTTAAAAAAAACACCCTCATCGTTATATTTCCCCGTCCAGTGGCGGATCCAGAACTTTTCCTAAGGGGGGGCCCGCTCCAGTCATGCTTCAATGATTCCCTATATAATCAACCAAATTTTTCCCACGAAAAGGGGGGGGGCGGGCCCCCCAGGGCCCCCCTGGATCCGCCTATGCCGTCTGTAACTTAAGTCTGTACAGGGACTTTCTATACTAAAGTATCAGAGAGCTTAAAATGTTGTTTTCGACAATCTTTGGAATAGCAGGGACTTTCACCCTGGTTTAACTTGAGCCGGGGTCACAGAGTTTAGATAAGTTTATACCCCCAGTTTAGGCAACGATTTGTAGATCATTGTTTTGTAAGTCTTACTACACAGACTACCCTAATCCTCGGTTTAGGATAAATCTCCAACTTACTTGTGTAACCGGAGAGCACGAATTTCATTACAAAAGTGCTTGTCTCCACCGGGACTCGAACCCGGTACCTCTGTGTTACAAGGCAGCGCGTATACCGACTGAGCTAAAGAGGTACTTCCTTAGCTCAACCGCTGACTAAGTATCTACTAAGTTTTTCTAAGGGAAGCAATCCCGTCACACTTCCCCCACGTCAAGAGTCATTATACTCTATAATGATGATATTTTCATCTTTTTTTTTATATTTATATTTTAACCTGGCTAGGTAATTCTTCTAACCGTGGGTTATTATTGTTGGGCGCCAATGTAACCGGAGACCACGAATTTCATTACAAAATTGCTTGTCTCCACCGGGACTCGAACCCGGTACCTCTGTGTTACAAGGCAGCGCGTATACCTTTTTTTATCTTTAACAAGGCAGCGCGTATACCGACTGAGCTAAAGAAGTACTTCCTTAGCTCAACCGCTTACGGCTGACTAAGTATCTACTAAGTTTTTCTAAGGGAAGCAATCCCGTCACACTTGTAACGAATTACACATACTAGTATCAAATCATAGATACTAAGATAGTCTCGGAATAATGAAAGTGTGAATTTAAATCAGTTGGCTCAAACATTTTGGAATAAACATATATCGAATAAAGGTCTATTCGAATAATTCAAATATCATTTAGTGACGTTAATAGGTCAATGTTTTTGGTTAAATCCGGGAAATAATATTCCGATGGTCCAGGTAATATCAAAGACAATATGTGTTTTAGAATAATAATAATAAATAAGCTTTATTTTGAGTCGGCAAGGTATACAAACAGCGACACACATAAGCTCTAATGAGAAGTTTTAACCGACAGAAAGAAAAAAAAATATATAGGATTTAAAAAAATATAATATGAAAGTGTCTTTTAAAATGCCAGTGCTTTCAGAAAACTTGAGAGGAAAATTGGGGTCACGGGACTCGTTTACTGAAGTTACCGAAAACCAATAGAAAAATTTAATATTAGAAATTCCTGTTAAAATTGTAATTCAGTTTCTAATTATCCCTTCCCCCTTTTATGTTTAGTTTGAATAATACAAACATAAATAATATGAAGATAAAACACAAAGTTGTCATAATTTAGATGAGCGGCAGTCTTAATTGCATGTACTGATTATGTGTCATGGATGGATACGCCATATTCGTTGGTTTTTTGTCTTGTTTGGTGGGGGGAGGGGCCGGGGGGGGGGCTATATAACTGCTTGAAAAACAAGGTTCGCCCAACAAGGTATGGTATTATGCTTATGCTATCATATAAAATAGCGACTCGAACTTGCCATTGGTTGTCTTACCAATACTTATCTTTTATCTGTTCAGATCATTATTTAACCGAAGTATGGTTTGCATTGATTTTACTTCAAAATTATTTCAGAATTATTTTTTACTTGAGAGTATAACATCAATTATAATCGACACTTCCATATGTCATGAAAGTTTCTCGATCTGGTTCCCTCTAAATGAAGTTTAAAAAAAAAAGGATATTTTAAAAAGTCTCAATCTGTAGTTAGCGCATGTCTTTTCAACTAAAGAGATTTTGCTTTTGCTTTATTATTCCACGAGTTCTGTGGCGATAATAAACCGACGCATTGTTTTCTTGAACTTTACTATAGACTAGTAGTTGGTTTATATGTTTTTGCTATACATGATCCTACTTACATTTTGGTCTCTTTTTGAGAGTTGTCTCATTGGCAAGCATATCGCTTCTTCTTATTTTTTTTAATTTAAACTACAGAAAAGAGATAATGGAGTGCTTTATGTATAACGAATATGGAGATTAATATTAAGATAAAGAATGCCTTCAAATTAAAGAATACACAATGAAGACATGACACTTCTACAGTTAGCCAAACGAAGTCCCCCAAATATATAGCTTTGAGAAATCACGTTATATAAAAGAAGAAGAAGTTTTATTTCCATTAAATGAGCTCACAAGGAGAATAATACAATATATATAAGACATTAATAAGACACTAACAAAAGGGTACAACATCCCCAATTAAACATGTTAGATATATCGGATAACTAATATCCTTCATCTGTAAAATGTCAAATGATTCTTATGGTATATCATTCAGTTCATAAAAAACAAGGAAATATTTGGTTTAGTGTTGGAGACTTAACTATTTTCGAGACTTTAGAACATCAAATGGCAGGGATTGGGGTAACCTCTAGCTGGGGACTCATGTCATATACCATTCAATTCATCTTAATATGACAAACAAGAAAATATATTGTTAGGGGTAGGGATTTCAATCATTTACCATTTAAGATTTTTATTGGACATCATTATCAAGTTAAATTGTAGGGGTTTGAGATGACACCGGGGACTCAATCTTGATATTATCAATAAGAAAATATATTCTTAGGGGTTTGGAGGGGGAGATCAACCATTCACAATAACTTAAAAAGAACAGGGATGGATATGACCCCTGTAAACTTAATAACCCATTTTTTTTTGTCATGTAAAACTTTGTCCGTTCTTTAAATTCTCTATATCTTTTTCGTTTGTTTTTTTTTTGTATTGAAAAATTATATATTCGAGGTCAAAGATAAATGTCATCAGAACCTTGTGATCTTTGCGTAGGCAATATATGAATACCCAGATGCATCTTATTACTTGCTGCTCTCAAGTCAATCATTTTAACATACACATATTTTAAATCCATAAAGGTATAAAGAAAATTCCATTTTTCTTTGTGCCTCAAAGTTCCCCTTATCAGACCCCAACCCACAAGCAAAACCTCAAATGCAGACCCCAACGCACACACTAAACCCCAAATGCACCACTTGACATCTCACGATGATGTAAGTATAGCATACTGTAGAACCTTAATTAAATATGACAAGTGCTTTCTTTGAACTACTGTGGACAAGATCAGGGACGAGAAATCGGAAAGAGGAAAGACTAAGAACTGAACAAAACTAAATATTATCAAATTCGTCCAAGATAATATACAGAAGACACATATAAAGGTCATATAGTGACTGCAATACTGAGATTTAAATATTCAAATTTCTAAACAGATGTTACAAATAAAAAAAGAAAAAACAAAACAGTTGGTTAAATACATATAAATAATATCTATAAAATTTTTCCTAGTTAACTATAAATATCGATCTCCGAGTTCATAAATATGAAGACAATGCGATTAAAAACACGGTAAGTTACCCATAGACCAGGAGAAAGGAGTAAAACCTTCTCATATAAAACACGGTTAGTAACCAAAAGACCAGGAGAAAGGAGTAAAATCGTATCATATAAAACACGGTAAGTTAACCAAAGACCATACAGGAGAAAGGAAAAGAACATTTTCATATAAAACACGGTTAGTAACCCAGAGACCAGGAGAACGGAGTAAATCCTTCCCATAAAAACACGGTTAGAAACCCAAAGACCTGGAGAAAGAAGTACAAACTTCTCATATGAAACAAGGTAAGTCAACCAAAGACCAGGAGAAAGGAGAAGAACATTCTCATATAAAACACGGTTAGTCACCCAAAGACCAGGAGAACGGAGTAAAACCTTCTTATAAAAATACGGTTAGAAACCCAAAAGACCTGGAGAAAGGAGTACAAACTTCTCATATGAAACAAGGTAAGTCAAGTTAGTCAACCAAAGACCAGGAGAAAGGAGAAGAACATTCTCATATAAAACGCAGTACGTAACCCATATACCAGGAGAAAGGAGTAAAATCTTCTCATATGAAACATGGTTAGTAAACTAAAGAACAGGGAAAAAGCTAAATTCTGTATGTATGTGCCTGTCCCAAACCAGGAGCCTGTAATTCTGTGGTTGTCGTTTGTTGATGTAATACATATTTGTTTTTCATTCATTTTTTGTACATAAAATAGTCCGTTAGTTTTCTCGTTTGAATTGTTTTACATTTGTCATTTCGAGGCATTTTATAGCTGACTATGCGGTATAGGCTTTGCTCATTGATGAAGGCCATACGGTGACTTATAGTTGTTAATTTCTGTGTCATTTTGGTCTCTTGTGGAGAGTGGTCTCTTTGGCAATCATAACACACATTCCTTTTTGTATTAAACTTTCTCATGTTAAACATGTTAAGTATAAAAACCAAAGATTACGAGAAACACGAGACAGGAGTAAAATCTTCTCATATATAACACGGTAAATCCTTCTCATGTTCAAGAATTGTAACACAATTTGCCTGGTTTCAATTTAAAAATTAATAATATTATAACAAATCATGATAGTATTCTAATAATATTTTTTTTTTCCCTTTTCAGAGGAATTCTACGAATTCTGTCTTTTCTATGCATATTGTTTACTGTGGTGTTTTATTCACATTTTCGCGAGTTTCTCAACAGTTTGTCTTCTACAAACGACATCAATTATTATCACCGGTCTCATGTGCATGTATGTCAGCAGCGATCGGTTAATGTGGCTTTCCTTAAAGTTCACAAAACAGGTGGCACCACTGTCAGTAATATATTACTACGATATGGAGATTCACGTGGATTAAACATTGCTTTACCAAAACTAAATAGTCCAAAATGGAATTATCTCGGATTTAATACAATTTTACAGAGAGACAGGATTTTCCCAATTCCACCAACTGAAACATACAATATATTATGTAACCATGCTATTTACAGTAGAAATAGCTTTAGGGAACTACTAGGAGCGGATGTGGTTAACATAGGAATAATTAGAGAACCTGTTTCACAATTTGTCTCTGCAGCACATTTCTTTGGATTGTTAAGAGAATTACAGTTCAAACTTAAAATTAAAAACAAAAGTGAATTAATCTCAAAGTTTTCAAAAAATCCCAATTTATGTCCAGATTTATTAAAGATTTACATGCACAATAGGATGTCGTTTGACTTTGGACTTGAAGCGAAAGACTTTGATAATGAGACAGCTATTGACGAATTCCTAAGGTCACTGGACAAAGATTTTGCTCTTGTTATAGTGACAGAATATTTTGACGAATCGTTGGTACTCCTAAAACGAATTCTATGTATGAACTTAAAAGATATATTATATATACCACTGAATGTTAACACAAGGAAGAAACGAGAACCAATTATAGTGTCCGAGGAAGACAAGTTCAACATCCGGCAATATAACCATGCCGACCTCAAACTGTATCAGTATTTTAAAGATGAATTAATTAAACAACTTCAACAAAGTGGTAATAATATTAACAATGAAATTCAAAATTTTAAATCTATTCATAAATCCGTTATACATTTCTGTAATGAGAGAAAATCTGAGAAATTTTCTAATTCGAAAGTTTTTGAAATAGAAGAAACAATTTGGAACGACAATTTTACAGTAACAACAAGGGAATGCGAGATTATGATGGAATATGAATTTAAAACAGTAAAACGATTAACGAAAAAAGCAGAGGCAAAGTTTAAAATTTGGAAAAGGTAGCATTACAGTGGCCTAACACAAACTACAAGCTTAGTTTAGATTAAAGTTAAGATAACATTTCAGCAGTCCAATGCAACTCAGAGGAAAAGTATAGATTAACTTGATTTATCATAAAATATATGATATAGATATATAAGATGTGGAATGAGTGCCAATGAGACATCTCTCAATCCAAGTCACAATTTATAAAATTAAACAATTATAGGTCAAAGTACGATCTTCAACACGGTGCCTTGGCCCACACGGAACAGCAAGTTATAAAGGGCCCCAAAAATGACTAGTGTAAAACCATTCAAACGGGGAAAATAACGGTCTAGTCTATATTAAAAATAGAAACGCCAAACATATCAACAAACGACAACTACTGAACATCAGACTCCTGACTTCGAGGCAAACAATTGCACCGGGTTTAAACGTTTTCATAGGTACCAACATTCACCCTTATTTGAAACAATAGTGTGACATCACAACATAGAAAGACACACTATAATTCTATTACTTTTAAGGTGATTAAACCATTTATTTGAACTACTAACTGGTATATGAAAAAACTTTTTTAACCTGAATCTTTTTTAAACCTTATAGTGTGTAAAACTATCATACCAAGTACGAACGGACATACAAACATACAGTTATGATGAAATATATTCCATAATCTATTTACATCAATATATATTGTTGTAAATGATACCCCATTCACACAGTCAGTTCGCATGTCACCATATAAAGAGGAATAACTCTAATATATCTTCACATTTTACAATGGACAAATGCAGCAAATAGACTTTTACCTGTTTATGTGAAAATTTTTAATACTATTTTTGAAAGCGGTATAGTACCAGAAACCTTGTCTCAGGATTATATATGCCATATATATAAAAACAAGGGTGACCCTGCAGATGCTGGCAATTATAGAGGTATAACTATATTAAGTTGTTTTGGAAAATTATTTACCTGTATTCTCAATAATAGATTATTTAAGTATCTTGAACGTTTAGGTTTGTTATATGAAGAGCAAGCTGGTTTTATAAAGGGTTACAGTACTGTTGACCAAATTTTTAATTTGAAATATCTAATTGATCTATACTTATTTAGAAGGGAAAAGTTATAATGTGCCTTTGTAGATTTTCAAAAAACATTTGACTCGGTTAGTAGAGTTTTACTATGGCAAAAATTGATACGAAATGGTATTGATGGTAAAATGCTTATTGTTGTACAGAATCTGTAGGAAAATGCAAAATCATGCGTAAGAGATGGTAATAGTTTCTGTGAATATTTTGCTTCAAATGTAGGAGTCAGAACTTTGCTGAAATAATATCAAATATATAGCATAGAGTCAGTATCTTATGCAAGAATACTTAATGATCTAACAGAGTTCTTAGCACATGACAATGATGGTCTTAATGATGTATGCACTATTTCTCACTTTCTGTTTGATAATGATGATATTGAAGTTTACTGTGTATCTGTTACTATATGCAGATTATACTGTTATTTTTGCAATCTGCACTAAATGCTATGTTTTTTTGTATTGTTTCAACCTCAAGACTGACTTTGTAAAGGAGTCTTATTTATCAATTAAAGATTTTAGTATAAGAAGAGCTATATGTAAAATGAGAATAAGTGCTCATGATCTTAGAATTGAGAAAGATAGATATAGTAAAAAATACATAGAGAGAACTCAACGTCTATGTCATCACTGCTTATCACATGAATCAAATTCTATTGAAGATGAGACCCATTTTACAGTAAATTGTCCATTATATAATGAACAGAGGAAATTATTATTTAACAAAGTTATCACTTTTTGTACTAATTTTGAAGAACTACCTAATGATAAGAAATATTTCTGGCAGTTCACAAATGAGCCTTTACCAACTCTCATGTGCCTAGGAAATTACATTATTAAAGGTTTAGAAATAAGATTCAGATGTAAACAAAATATATGAAATAATATAATTTTTTATTGTTATAAGATTTAATATAATAGTTAGATAAAACACATGTTGTGTTAGGCTCTGATCCTGTCCATAACGTTATAGTATGGTATTAGTTTTCTGTTTTGCTTTTTCCAATCATATTGTGTTGTAAAATGTTGCCCTTTATGGGTTCTTGATTAGATTAATAAAATTCTTATCTTATCTTATCTTATCTTATTGTGAAATCTGGAAACTCAAAGTCAATGTAGCTAAGACCAATGTTGTTATGTTTTCAAAAAATAGACGGTGTTAGAATACTCAGTTTTTATAAAATAATGAACAAATAGCTGTTATAGAAGAGGGGGGCAAGGGGTTTCCAATAACAGCGAAACAGTAAATTGATTTGGCTTAAAACAGATAACAAGGAATTGAAAAGGGACAATAACAGATAACAGTAAATGAAAATTTAAAATCCGTACGGTACAGGACCAATCCAGTATATCTTATTATATAACTGGTTGTATGGACCTAGCTAGGCCTTAACAGAGACAGATATATATATATAACATATATATATCCGTTCATCCTATATTGACTCTTAAAATTCAAGAGTCTATCTTAAATTGAGGGTATATTATATGGCCTTCCAAATACCGTTTCGATCCCTAACATCACTGAAGAGACATATATTGTCGAAATCTAGATCTGGTGTACAAAAAAATATTGACACCTTATGTTTGTGGCATAACATCTGGACCACACGTTTATTGTTTTCTGTTTAGTATTAAATTTATATTAAGATCCATTTTGTTACATCTCGTGATCAATTTTATTTGGCAATCGCCAATAGCAGTCAGCTGGGTTAAAGAACATCAGTTGTTCAACCTGTTAGTCAAATGCGTTTTGTTTAAATTAATATACTTTTGCACTTTTTTGGTCTTTTGGAAAATGTTGTTTGTGCTGTATTTAGACCCTTCTACAACAAAATTTGTTTTACATGCACACGTATAAAAATTGCGGTTTTTATCCAACGCAGTGATAGGTTTGAACGTAGTTTTCAATTTAGACTCGTTTATATTTTTCGTTTGGGCTTGTATCATATTTTCCCTCCAGTTTATATGATCCGTTCATTCTATATTGACTCTTAAAATTCAAGAGTCTATCTTAAATTGAGGGTGAATTATATGGCCTTCCAAATACCGTTTCGATCCCTAACATCACTGAAGAGACATATATTGTCGAAATCTAGATCTGGTGTACAAAAAAATATTGACACCTTATGTTTGTGGCATAACATCTGGACCACACGTTTATTGTTTTCTGTTTAGTATTAAATTTATATTAAGATCCATTTTGTTACATCTCGTGATCAATTTAATTTGGCAATCGCCAATGGCAGTCAGCAGGGTTAAAGAACATCAGTTGTTCAACCTGTTAGTCAAATGCGTTTTGTTTAAATTTACTTCTTCACTTTTTTTGGTCTTTTGGAAAATGTTGTTTGTGCTGTATTTAGACCCTTCTACAACGAAATTTGTTTTACATGCATACGTATAAAAATTGCCGTTTTTACCCAACGCAATCATAGGTTTGAACGTAGTTTTCAATTTAGACTCGTTTATATTTTTTCGTTTGGGCTTGTATCATATTTTCCCTCCGGTTTATATGATCCGATCATCCTATATTGACTCTTAGAATTCAAGAGTCTATCTAAATTTATATGGTCTTCCAAATACCGTTTCGATCCCTAACATCACTGAAGAGACATTTATTGTCGAAATCCGGATCTGGTGTTCAAAAAAATATTAACACCTTATGTTTGTGGCATAACATCGTGGCCACAAGTTACTAGTACTTGTTTTCTGTTTAGTATTAAATTTATATTAAGATCCATTTTGTTACATCTTGTGATCATTTTTATTTAGGAATCGTCAATGGCAGTCAACAGGGTTAAAGAACATCAGTTGTTCGATCTATTAGTCAAATGCGTTTTCTTTAAATATACTTCTTCATCTGTTTGGTCTTTTGGAAAATGTTGTTTGTGCTGTATTTAGACCCTTCTACAACGAAATTTGTTTTACATGCACACGTATAAAAATTGCGGTTTTTATCCAACTCAATCATAGGTTTGAACGTAGTTTTCAATTTAGACTCGCTTATATATATATATATATATATATTACTCGTCTAAACATCACCCAACAATGTTAGGCAGCAACCATTTGATTTTCGGGGGGGGGGGGGGGGGGGGGGGCTATGTTTATTTTTTGGAGAAAAATAATTTGTTTTTGATGAATAAAAAAAAAATGTTTGTTTCACCCTCAGCTGCCACTACATGTAATGCTAAAATTGAAAGAAAATAATTGTTTTCGACTTGTCGCGAAAAAAATATATTGTTTTTCGCCGCAGGCGAAACAAAAAGTTTGTACAGAAAATAAAACCATAGCCCCCCCCCCCCCAACCCCCCGAATATCAAATGGTTGCTGCCTTAGATCTGTAAAGTTGCTTTCGCAAATGTTTTGTTCTTCCCTCGCCAGGATTCGAACACGTGCTACTGTCACGATATCACAGTAGCATGGGTTCGAATCCCGGCGAGGGAAGAACAAAACATTTGCGAAAGCAAATTTACAGATCTAACATTGTTGGGTTGATGTTTAGACGAGTTGCATATATATACATAATGTATACAGCCATGTATCACCACCACTGCTGGTGATCCGATAGATAAATCTGTTGTAGAGTTGTCACTGGCTCAGACGTACTTATATATATATATATATTATATATATATGTTACAGGCATTTTCTAAATTTAGGCATTTTGTAAAATTCCTGAAAATGTTAGGCATTCTCTAAAATGCCTGCAAGATTCAGTCATTATACATAATGACTAATTTTTCTAGGCATTTTACAAAATGCCTGGAAAAATTGAGAGGCATTTTACAAAATGCCTGAAATTATTTTTAAAGAATGAAATATTAAAAATAAAAACAATTGAAAGCTTTGAACATCAGAACAGTTTGATTTATAATAATTATTACTGAATTAAAAAATAAGAATAAATAATCAAGAATAAATTTTAATGAATTATTCCAAAAAAAATGGACTATTATTTATCATTTCTCAAAATGTTTGGATGACAGAACTGTTACACAATATTTGTTCTAAACTTTTGTAAATACATAATTTGTTTGTGTAAAATCTGGTTTTAGAACTTCAACCATATTTGAAGAAACTGGAATCATCATAGTTACATTGGCTCTTCCATTACCTTTACCGACAAAACACTTAACATTGTGTTTCGCAATAAGCAATTGTCAATTGATCCCTTATATATAGTTATTGCCTTTATAGTCTATGTAAATCATTTTTTTTAAATATTGTTATCTTTTGCAAAAATAAATTTAATTCTAGCAACAATTTGCAATAGGCTATCTTGATTGAAAAATGTATCAGATGACACTACCAACCATATTATGCATCACATCAAAACACAGCCTTGTATGACAAAACCCATATTGTAGAGGGGGATTTGTTTCGATGTAGGTGTATAAATGAAAACATTATTTCTGAATTGGAATATTAAATATTATCATATGTTAGTAAAATGCCATACTTTCTCCACGTTAAGAACTCTACATTTTTATTTTATTTATGGCTGTTCTGCATGTGGAATTTACTGTGCCTATCCAAAATACCTTCATTTCAAGTGCAAGCGGTAGTTGAAATGTATGTCCTTTATCTGGGTCAATCCCCTCACAGAAATAACCCATATGAATTGTAACCAAATTGTTCACGTCTAGAATATGCATGACATATTTGCGACTGAAAGCAAACAATAAACAATCAGTCATTTAAAAAAAATCTTTTTCTCTGCTTCACATGTTACATTGATTTACTTTTTTGAATCCAGAATTTCTAAAACATACAAAAACCTTCCCAGCTGTTTTTTGGAAAATAAATTTATTCTACCGAACCATTAGATATTTAATCCTTTGCAAGATATTGTATTTATGTCCGTTTTTGTCAATAATAACATACTTCCACAAATTGCCTGAAACTGAACAGGCAATTTGTTGAATTTTGCTTCAAAATTTCAGTCATTTTACAAAATGACTAGGTATTTTTAGTCATTTTGTATAATGCCTGTCAAGGTTAGGCATTTTATAAATTGCCTGAAAATTCAGTCATTTTACAAAATGCCTAAATTTAGAAAATGCCAGTAATATATATAAAATGACTGAATAAATAGTCAACGATAAATCTTACGGGGCGATGGATCATATAATTATCATGATTCAGTACACTACAAAATATAATATATAACAAGTCTAAAAGGGTACAACATCACCAAAAAAACACAATAAAACGAACAATATGTTAGATATTTCGGATAACAGATATCCTTACTCGGTAATAACACGATGTTAAATGAATCATGTCAATATATTTAAATTAAGACACTATCAAAATCTTGAAATTTATACAATTAAAACGAACATCACAGACGCTGGTACAATTTTAAAAATTTCCAAACACGGCACAAAGACTACAAAGATATATGCCAAAATAAAAATAGAATCGCATTAAAAAAAAATAAAAACTGAAAATATCAGTATAAAAACGTTAAAAAATTGAATAAAAATGCGAAGTCATATGTTATAGGACTACCGTTTTTGTTATACTGTTACACAAATTTCCAAGGTAAGGAGGCGGGTTAGGGGCTCACAAACATGTTAAACCCGTCACAATCTGTATGTGCTGTCCCAAGTCAGGATTCTGTTGTTCGTTGGTTCACATGTGCCGGATCTTTATAGATTATGCTAAGCCATATTGACAGTTCCTGGAGTTCCGGTCATATATATATAACAATACAACATCATCTCTGTAGAGCTTTTATCCGACATACATGTATATATATGACAAGCACAATACATAAAACACATAAAACATAAGCACATCATGCAAAATGAATAATGTTATCAAGCACAGCAATTAATAATCACAATTAAAGCATATAAAGCAAACATAAAATGAAGATAAACTAATATGCATGTAATAGCTATTATAAAGCACTAAAAGTAATTCAAGCATTTTAAGAACACATGCAAATAAAAAAAATATGCAGCAAAATTTAAAAGCCAGAGTATACAAGATAAATAAATAAACTGATCTCCTGCTCACTGAGATCTGCAGGAGGAACACCGACAAGAACTGCCCTCCCATAGGCGGATCCAAGGGGGGGGGGGCTGATGCCCCCCTTTTCGTTGGAAAAATTTGGTTGATTATATAGGGAATCATTGAAGCATGACTGGAGCGGGCCCCCCTTAGGTCAGTCAGCGCCCTCCCCACCCCCCTTAGGAAAAGTTCTGGATCCGCCACTGCCTCCCAATTACCAACCAAACTTTTAAACTGACCCAATGGCATTTCTTCCCTCATCTTATTTGGCAGTTTGTTCCAGAGTTTGGCTCCTGCATATCTAAATGAGTGTAGCCCATGGGTAGTTGTCCTTACCCTGGGAACCTCTGCTATGTTGTTATTTCTAAAAGAGTTAATTACATTTTTTAATTTCAATAAGTTCATGTAGATATAATGGACATTGTTTATTAATAATTTTCAATACCTCAATTGCTATCATTCTAATTCTTCTGATTTCTAAACTTGGTAATTTTGATTTAATTAACAGTTGTTGATAAGTACTACTACAGTAGTCTTCATATATACATTTTTGGGGACGCTCATGTATTTTCTCTGTTTTCTGGTATAACAATCACCACAGAAGTGCCATATTACAGGACAATAGTTAAAATTTGACATAATAAATGAATAGCATATAGTAAGTCTACCTAATTTTGTTAGATGTTTACCAATACGTTTAAGTACATGTAACTGTATTGATGACTTTTTACAAATGTTAGAATTATGGGCATCAAACTTAAGCTGATAGTCAATTGTTACACCAAGTAATTTCACTTCTTTTTCACAATGTATAATATTACCATCTAAATTAAATGAAATATTTTTATTTTCAGTTTTCTTGCCTATGGCTATTGCCTGACACTTGTCAGGGTTGGTCTCCATATGATTTAGACTGAACCAATTTATTAGCTCTATTAGCTTTCGTTTTCTTAAATATTTACCACAGTGTCTATGTCAGAGTGTGAATATGACAAAGTATTGTCATCTGAATAATTATACAATGAACTGCTTGACACAAAATGAAAAATGTCATTCAAGAAAATATTAAAAAGTACAGGTCCTAATATAGATCCTTGCGGTACACCTTTATATATATCTTTCCAGGTACTCATATCTATACCAACTTTTACACATTGTTTTCTTTTACTTAAATATCTGTCTATCAGGCTTAAAGCTGTTTCAGATAATCCATGTACCTTTAGTTTTAAAATTAATAAATTATGAGGAAGGCAATCAAAGGCTTTCGAGTGGTCCATCAACACAGCAGCAATATATTGATTATCATCAATAGCCTTCTTCCAATCCTTGATCAGAAATTCGCCAATATCAGACCAAAGGTGACACCACTGGCATCATGATCGGTAACTTATCTTTCTTCCTTTGTTTGTATATATATCTGACTGTTAGAAGTGTTACCAGTTAAGTCAATTTTTTCTCAGTTGTAGAATAGGTTACCCTTTTGTTTGGAAAAAGTACCCAAATGAAAATGGAAGTAACAGCTACATATATTCGTCTGTCCATATGTAAGCAGTAGTCTGTAAAATATATAAAAAAAATCTTTACCCAATCCTTTACTAATAACAATAAGATACATTATATAATTAATGTGTTCTGTTTATATGCTCTGTGGTGTTAAATTTTTTTTTTTAAATGTTCGAGTTATCCCTCTTTGTACATAACAGGTCAACTGACTTATGATTATATTGGTTTCCTCGTGAATCATTCCCAATCAGAATGATAGTTGTGGGAATGGAAAGATGAAAGTAGTATGTCATATGTCTCTCTTTTTTATGATTTATATGCAATATTTAGAATTTGAATTATACTGTTTAAAAGTCTTTTCTCACACTAAGAACCTTAGTCTGTATACAATTCTTTTCTAGAGTTTTTTTTTTATCACAGATTCTATTAATGATTCCATTTTGGCCTTAATATTTTGTTCTAATGTAAACACATTTCTTCACAGGAAAAGGTGTGTTATTCTTTAATTTATTTTATTGTTTTTGTTTGTTTTAAAAGTTTTAAGGATTATAGTAGATTTTTGCAAACATTGTAACAAGTTATTTTACAAATTCTTCCCACAAGCAATTGGTGGCAATTAAGAATGTCATTCTGTATATTATGCTATGATACCCAATAAATTAATCACAGAAAATAGTGACTTGTGGGGTGCACATTTGCAGATAGATATGGCAAGGATTTGTAAAGTAAAAGAACCTCCTTACTATACAAATCCTTGGATATGACAAAATCATTGATATGGACAGACTAAGATAATGGTATGTGTATCATATCAGTAGTTCATTTCCCTTCACCTTGCTTCAAACTTGGTACACAATAACATTTAAAAGTCCATTTCCCAATTAAAAATCTATTTCTGTGCAAATAATATTATTAAATTAGTGGGAGTTAAATTAATATAGCAATTCAGTCAGGTCTGCATTCAGCTAAATGTAATTTTCCAGTTAAATAATCATGTCAAATTTTTTTTGGCAAATTTCAGACTACATTAACTTCAAAGTAATGAAATCATAATATGGTTGCTTTATCTCAACAGATAGACAAATGAGTTGATTCACCAAATCATAACTTTTTACGAGATTTGAAACCTTTTTAAACCATGTTTTAAGATTTTATATGTGGGACCACCCCTTCCTTTTGAAATTATGGTGAAAACCCCAAAATTTGGTAAATGAGGAATATTCTAACAAAAGTATTTGTTCATGTAGGTGGCTACTGTTAATTTTTTTCAAAATGCGGTCATAAATTTTGCAAAATGATGCCAAATATCAGTTTATAAGGAATTTCCCTACATTATCGATATCACAACTACACCATTTATGCAATCGATTAAAATCTTCTTTAACAGAAACAATTAGACATTATTATAACATATGCCTTCATCAAATTATCATCACATTTAAAAATGTTCAGATTTTAGGGCAGAATAAGGAGTTTTAATAAAAAAAATAATCAAAATCAGACTGATACTGTGTAAATATTCACTGCAAAAAACTAAGTTAATGTATTAGTAAAATACTGAAAAAGCAAAAGATCCCGCTAACATGTTTGACTTTGTCATATTCTGTAAGTATGTGCCTGTCCCAAGTCAGGAGCCTGTAATTCAGTGGTTGTCATTTGTTTACGTGTTATATATTTGTATTTTTTGTACATTAATAAGGCCATTAGTTTTCTTGTTTGCTTTATTTTACATTTGTCATTTTCAGGGCATTTTATAGCTGACTATGCGGTATGTGCTTTGCTCATTGTTGAAGGCCGTACAGCAACCTATAACAGTTATTTTCTATGTCATTTTGTCTCATTGGCAATCATACCACATCTTCTTTTTTTTTACATATATATAAGGCGAAAAAAAAAGTTTGCGTAGAAAAAAACCCATAGCCCCCCCCCCCCCCCCCCCCCCCCCCCCCAGAAAATCAAATGGTTGCTGCCTAATGGTGGTTCTCCTTGAATTGACTTATTAGCAAACTTATAAATGTAATCTAAGTATAGATGTTTCATGTGTTGGCTCTCCAATAATTGGTAATCATTAATGGTTTTTTTTTGACATATGGAATAATTTGGAATAGCGTTTTATATAATACGTAAACTATTGTTGAAATCATTCCACAAAAATAGTCTCAAGTGTGAAATGTTCCAAAGGTACTGTCCTGAAATGAATTACCCTTTATATGTGGACTAAAATTATTTGGGGTCTTCCATGTATTGATTTACCATTTCTAAGTTTACTTCCTAGCAAGGTTGTATATGTGAAAACACTGCTTCTACACTGCTTTTAGTTTGTGTTGGTATAAGTAAGTAAGTAAGTAAGTAAATTGTTTATTATAGTGACATGTGTAAATCAGCATAAATTTTTACAAAATAAAATTACATGTATAATACACCCGGCCCAATGGACCAATAAGTCACCTTTTACTGTTAGTTCAATATAAATGTTCTAATATCACGTGTCAATTGCCAATTTAAATTTAAATACAGATAATTATAGATTAAGAATTAACGATTGTAAAAGTTCATATATTATTCATCTAATGTTTGTGAAAAAGTTTAAGAATGTTAACTAGAGTAAACTGTTCGTTTTCTACGGAAAAGTGACGCTGCTAAATATTTAGCTATTTTCCTTGGATGGTTCACCATTAGAAATGTTAATTTTCCCTGCTCATCTAGTTGCGTAAAGTCAGGCACCATTAATATCTCGCTAAAAACAGTTTGTCTGATATCATTATAAAATGTGCAGTTTATAAGAAAATGTAGCTCACTTTCAACATTTTGAGAATTACAAAATCGGCATAGTCTGTTTTCTACTGGTTCCCCAATATATCTACCAGTCTCAATTCTTATCGGTAATATCCCGCATCTAAACTGGGCTAGCACAGATCGCTCGTGTTTTGTAAGATTTAGTTTAACATAGTGCTCTAGTTCGAAGTTTGTTTTAAAGTTTAAGTAAGATCGTAGCTTTGGTTTATTTATCAAGGACTCTCTCCATATATCACTGTAATAAGTTCGTACAATTTGTTCAAAAGATTTTAAATCCACCATTGTTCTACTTTCGTAATAATGTAACATATTGAGTTTAGTGAAAATATCTTTAGTGTCACTACACCAATTGTTTGTGCAACGATCATAATCCATATTGAACACCACTTTCGTTAATCGGTCGTCTTCAAACGATAAAAGCCTATTCCAGTATCGAATAATGTTCACCCAATGCCGAAACTGACTTGGTATCCATCCAGTATCCCCATACAGTGCTAGAATTGGTGCAAATCTGTGAACGCCTAAGTAATATCGAATTGCTCTGTTCTGTACGTTGTCTATTGATTGGAACTTCCTATTTCCCCATATTCCAGATGCGTAGTCGAGGATTGGAGTAACACACGAGTTAAAAAGTTTTTCATAAGACTGAAAACCAAAATCCTTTAAACTATGGATTTTCGAAATAATTTTACCTAAGGCTCTTCCTGCACCTTTAGCCAGAGTCTCTGCATGTAAATTAAAGTTACCTTTACAGTTAAAAGTTACACCTAAGTATTTGTAATCGTCCACTGTTTTTAACGCATTATTGCCGATTGAAAAGTTAAATTCACTCTGCTTTTTACGTCCTTTACGAAAGTGCACGCACTTAGATTTGTCCGTGTTGATCAGAACCCTCCAACGTTTACACCAGCTATGAATCACATTTAACATTTGTTGAAGTTCATCCTCACTTTTTGCGAACATAACAATATCATCTGCGTAAAGTAGAAGTGAAATCTGTCTTCCATTAATATCAAATCCTAAATTCAAATCATTAACTTCTTTAACCAAATCGTTGATGAAGATAGAGAAAAGTGTCGGAGAAACGTTATCCCCTTGTTTTACGCCAGATTTACAGTCAAACCAATTCGTCAGCTTATTGTTGATACGCACACAGGAGCTTGTATGCTGATAAATGCTTTTAATTGAATTGTAAATTTTGCCGTCTATATTATTTAAGCGCAACTTATACAACATCATGTCTCTATCAACGAAATCAAAGCACTTTTTTAAGTCAATGAATGCCGCAAAGAGGTTGGGATTGTTTCTCACAATACTGTTTAAGGTAAAAATATGATCTTCACAAGACCTATTTTTCCTGAACCCATTCTGTTCATCTGCAAGAATATTTTCAGTCTCGAGAAAAGTTGATAATCTCTTGTTAACAAATGCGCTATAGAGTTTGCTTACACATGATAATAGACTGACTCCTCTGTAATTCATCGGAATACGTGCATCTGACGACGGATCCTTCAATATAGGACAAATTATGGATTTTCTCCAGGCAGACGGAATTAAACTCGAGTCAAATATCAGTTGAAAAAGATTGTGTAATATTTCAATAACTACAGGAAATTTTAAAACATCGTATGGTATTTCGTCATATCCACTTGCAGATCGTAGTTTCGCTTGCATTACTATAGAATTTATTTCATTTCTTGATATGTTCACATTTAAAAGATTATTCGGCATATACAAGGGGTCCTCCATATTTTCCTCTAATAGGTTTTTGTGTACTTTAGCTTGAATATAGTGTTCTGAATCAAATTCATCACTCGACAAACCATTGTATAAATTTTCAAAATCACTACGCCATCTTTCCAAAACTTCTTGTTCAGATCTAGTTATAGTACCATTATCATCAACGACTTCCTGTGGTATACATTTGTTACTTCTAGATCCTAATTTACGTATTTTTTCCCAAAAGTCAGTTGGATTTTTGCTCGTCATTGTTTCTATATGTGACCTTGAACTTAAGACAACATATTTGATAGGATTGAAGCCGTCTTTCCCCAAAAATCACACATGATGAGAATGAACTACAAACTTAACAGCAAAGATACAGAAGAAACATTAGACCAAGAAATTTATAAAAGACTGGAAAGCTAATTTTCTCAGAATGAAAGAAACATTAATCAGGTGTTAAGTGTGTTGATCACTGCATCTAAAACTGTAAGATAATGCTGCTAAAATTGATGAAAAGCTGCAACCCTATCTGGTCACTGAGAAGTGCTACACTGTTAATTTATAAGCAGCACATAATCAGTAACAAGAAAGGCTGTTAACTTGTTAATTTTTGACAGCAATACTTTAAGAAGTTAAAATGTTTACTCCAGATTTTTTAAGAAAATAAGAACTACACAAGAGAAAAAAGAAAACTGCACTTCCATTAGACCAGTACATCAAGCCCTTATAAAGAAATTAACATTCTGTCCCCAACTACTTTACATACAACTCTCAATATTACCCTCATCTACTCAATTTGTCCTTTTTCTCCCTATAGAACATATATCCATACATACCACTCTCATTATTTACCCTCACCCTTCCTCCATTTCTCTCATATCCATACCAACCTTAACCACCTATGTTAGCCTACTCTGTGTGTTAAATATCCCCATGAAAATGTGTTAGTTGATGAAAAGATTTTAATCATGAAGTACCAGGCATGGAAGAATGAAAAAATTCAATTCTGAAAAGAAGATCTAACCTTTTCAACATATACGTTATTTTTTTTAATATTGAGCCAATTTGGAGTTGTAGTTTTTATTTCAATATTAAATGGTTATCATAATTTATTTTGAAAATTAAGGTAACAGCCAAAGTTACAATAAGCCAAAATGTGTGATGTAAATTTTAATTAAAGAAATTATCCTTGGATAACCATTTTGAAGCCAAAATATATATATTTAATCAAAAGGTGTAAAAAATATTTTAAAATAAATGAAAGAAAATAGTCTAAATTAAAAATTGCCAAAAGTTTAAAAAATGCCAAATGGTACAAAAGTACCTGTCTGCTAATGTACTAGCCAGCTGGCCTGAGGGTTATCTGGACTTTAAGGTGCTAGTTCACCGAAACAAATGGCCGCAGTGACCACCAGTCTCTTCCTTTTGGAGTACCAATTTTAGAGTCTCTGATTTGACTAAAGCATGACTTATACAGCCAATATAAAAAAAAAACCTGACCCAGTTAACAAATTAAAAAGCCCATCCCCAATTAAAATTTAGATAAAAAGTTAAATACATCCCCAATTATCTTTTAAAAACATCCCCAAAAGATAAACACTTTCTCAATTAAATTTGGATAAAAAGTTAAAAACATCCCCAATTAAAATATGGATAAAAATTTAAAACATCCCCGATTAAAATTTGGATAAAAATTAAAAACATCCCCAAAAGATAAAAACTTCCGCAATTAAATTTGGATAAAAGTTAAAAACATCCCCAATTAAAATATGGATAAAAATTTAAAACATTCCCAATTAAAATTTGGATTAAAATTAAAAACATCCCCAATTAAAATATGGACATCCCCGATTAAAATTTGGATAAAAATTAAAAACATCCCCAATTAAAATATGGATAAAAATTTAAAACATCCCCGATTAAAATTTGGATAAAATTAAAAACATCCCCAATTAAAATATGGATAAAAATTTAAAAAATTCCCGATTAAAATTTGGATAAAAAGTTAAAAACATCCCCAATTAAAATATGGATAAAAATTTAAAACATTCCCGATTAAAATTTGGATAAAAAGTTAAAAACATCCCCAATTAAAATATGGATAAAAATTTAAAACATCCCCGATTAAAATTTGGATAAAAATTAAAAACATCCCCATTAAAATCGAACTGAGTGATCGAGCTCACTCAGTTCATGCATGGTACAAAGGAAAGGATTAGACCACGACTCGGTCGCTGTCTGACCCTTGGTCTGACCAAGTCAACAGACTTGGTCACGGTCCAACTGAGTGATCTATCTCACTCAGTTCATATCAGTATTAGCAGATACTTGATATGTATGGTGGGGACGTTACTATACCTAAATGGAAGGTATAGTATCTGTGAACCCGCAACACAGATGGCGACTTAACTTCCCATACATGTAATCAAGTATACAATGCTATTACTGATATGTTATGTTTATAAAATAACTACTGATAAACCTACCACAATAATTAAAACTAGAGGCTCTAAAGAGCCTGTGTCGCTCACCTTGGTCTATGTGACTATTAAACAAAGGAAGCAGATGGATTCATGACAAAATTGTATTTTGGTGATGGTGATGTGTTTGTACATCTTACTTTAATGAACATCCTTGCAGCTTACAATTATCTCTATCTATAATGAACTTGGCCCAGTAGTTTCAGTGGAAAATTTTAGTAAAAATTTACAAATTTTATAAAAATTGTTGAAAATTGACTATAAAGGACAATAACTCCTTAGGGGGTCAACTGACCATTTCGGTCATGTTGACTTATTTGTAAATCTTACTTTGCTGAACATTATTGCTGTTTACAGTTTATTTCTATCTATAATAATTTTCAAGATAATAACCAAAAACAGTAAAATTTCCTTAAAATTACCAATTCAGGGGCAGGAACCCAACAACGGGTTGTCCGATTTATCTGAAAATTTCAGGGCAGATAGATCTTGACCTGATAAACAATTTGACCCCCGTGTCAGATTTGCTCTAAAGGCTTTGGTTTTTGAGTTATAAGCCAAAAACTGCATTTTACCCCTATGTTCTATTTTTAGCCATGGTGGCCATCTTGGTTGGATGGCCAGGTCATCGGACACATTTTTTAAACTAGATACCCAAAAGATGATTGTGGATAAGTTTGGATTAATTTGGCCCAGTAGTTTCAGAGGAGAAGTTTTTGTAAAAGATTACTAAGATTTACGAAAAATGGTTAAAAATTGACTATAAAGGGCAATAACTCCTATATTGGTCAACTGACCATTTCGGTCATGTTGACTTATTTGTAAATCTTACTTTGCTGAACATTATTGCTGTTTACAGTTTATCTCTATCTATAATAATGTTCAAGATAATAACCAAGAACAGCAAAATTTCCTTAAAATTACCAATTCAGGGGCAGCAACCCAACATCAGGTTGTCCGATTCATCTGAAAATTTCAGGGCAGATAGATCTTGACCCTATAAACAATTTTACCCCCATGTCAGATTTGCTCTAAATGCTTTAGTTTTTGAGTTATAAGCCAAAAACTGCATTTTACCCCTATGTTCTATTTTTAGCCGTGGTGGCCATCTTGGTTAGTTGGCCGGGTCACCGGACACATTTTTTAAACTAGATACCCCAATGATGATTGTGGCCAAGTTTGGTTTAATTTGGCCCAGTAGTTTCAGAGGAGAAGATTTTTCTAAAAGATAACTAAGATTTACGAAAAATGGTTAAAAATTGACTATAAAGGGCAATAACTCCTAAAGGGGTCAACTGACCATTTGGGTCAGGTTGACTTATTTGTAGATCTTACTTTGCTGAACATTATTGCTGTTTACAGTTTATCTCTATCTATAATAATATTCAAGATAATAACCAAAAACAGTAAAATTTCCTTAAAATTACCAATTCAGGGGCAGCAACCCAACAACGGGTTGTCCGATTCATCTGAAAATTTCAGGGCAGATAGATCTTGACCTGATGAACAATTTTACCCCATGTCAGATTTGCTCTAAATGCTTTGGTTTTTGAGTTATAAGCCAAAAACTGCATTTTACCCCTATGTTCTATTTTTAGCCATGGCGGCCATCTTGGTTGGTTGACCGGGTCACCAGACACATTTTTTAAACTAGATACCCCAATGATGATTGTGGCCAAGTTTGGTTAAATTTGGCCCAGTAGTTTCAGAGGAGAAGATTTTTGTAAAAGTTAACGACGCCAGACGACGACGGACGACAGACGACGGACGACAGACGACGGACGACGGACGCCGGACGCCAAGTGCTGAGAAAAGCTCACTTGGCCCTTTGGGCCAGGTGAGCTAATAAAAACATTGCATCCAAGTTTCCTGTGGTAAGAAGTGAAATATTTTTTTTTATTAAAGTACAAATGTACTCAGTAGTCCAGTTTTAGTTGGTTTCCTTGAAGGTTTTCAAAAGGATCCAAGAATATGTCACCGTTTGGGTAAATACAATGCGACAGTAACTCAACAATAGAGTAAAACCAAAAGAAAGCTATGAAAATGTCAAAGTACAGTCTTTCCCAATAAACGATTATGGTATCTAATGCAATATGGTTCTTCTTTTTGCCTTGCAAGTCTTTGCATGAAAAATGACACATTTATGTCATACAAATGCTAGTCAGATTACCTCCATATAGCTTTTAAATAACTATCAAATGAATGATAATGTACCTTCATTTTAAAGGTATACTGTGCACAAAACATAACAGGTCACGATATTCTTGATCCAAGGTTACACAAGAGTCAGATGACAGACAGTGTTATTACTATGTACTAGTAGTACAAATTAGTAGGTACTTATTTCATGATGTAGGTGTTAAAAGGTCACTGCAAGCAAGTTTTAAAAGGGGCCAATATAATAAAACATGATACAATTTCAAATGCAGAAACCATTATGGCCTGATCTATGTAAAAAAAAAAACAAGCGAAAAAAACAGTTTGAAATGATTACCATTGAATTTAAAGTGAACCTCAAAACCGACAGGAATCACCATACCCCAAAACATAATTCAGCAGATGGAGAGTTGTCTCATTGACACTCATACCACATCTTCTTATATCTATAGAATCACTATACACTAAAATATTATTCTATAGATATCAATATACCCAGATATATTATTACAAGCCAACCAGTCTCTTTAGTATGTATTGCTACTAAATGTTGTGTACCAAGCAGATACATAGCAAATACCAGCTTTTAGTCTTGTGTGGTCTGACCCAGCCAGGGATGAAAACTCAAAATAACTGAAACAAGCTTATTTTTAAAAAGCTGTTCTAAATATCATTTTAAAGAAACAAAAAAAAGTTCAAATTAATGTTATTTATTAAAATGAGAAATGATTAATGTAGCAATCACCTTGTATAATACTGTTACCTAAGATATAAGAATATGGTAATATTGAAAAAAACATACACCCTGCTTTAGAAAACCCTCATACATATTCTATGGAAGAATCTTAGGTGTTTAATTGTTACAGAAATTTCAACTTTACAATCTATTCCACTTGAAAAAAGTAAAACAAATAATAATATATTACATTTTTTTGTGACTACTAAACATACAAGTAAAACAATATTAGCATTCTATAAAATATACCATTCTTTTAAATGCATTATGAAATACTATTTGACATTTCTTTTAAACTATTGCAAAAGAATTCACTGGCTAAAATCATGAGGAGCAACATTCAATTTCATGGGCAGGGTGTTAGATATTGTTTTAAAGCTGAGAAAAAATTTACAAAGTCACAAGATTTACCATTAAATTCATAAACAAGTTTAAAAAAATCTTTTCTACAAAAAATAAGAGTTGTCTCCTATTTGCATAAGCCTTATCATGAAATACTATTACCAAAAGTACCTACAAATAAGGGAGATAACTCATTAAACTTAAAAATGAAGTCATGATTGTGAGGAAAGGGCGTTTAATATCAGATAAAATTGAGAATGGAAACACTTTGGAGATGATGATGACGTAAATATAATTTGAAATCACCATGTCAGACCAAACCACTTAATGCATTATCTAGACTTATGTTTACAAGCTGATTTTATTCAGAGAGCTCTTAATAATACTGTCATCTTACTTTATTTACATCTGATATAGCATATCTAACATAAAATATATAACAATTATAAGTAAACCAATACATTCTTATTTATTGCAGGCCTTCCATGCAGTGAACAAACTAGCTCATATGAAGAGATAAGCATTGTAAGCAGTGTATTCCCACCCCTTAACCCTAAATCTCAGCCTGCTAGTTTCCACTTCTCACAACTTATGCTTAGTTTGTTAAATTCAAAAACAAGTTAAAATCTTTTTATAAAAAAATTAAGAGTTGTCTCCTATTTGCATCAGCCTTATCACGAAATACTGTTACCAAAAGTACCTTCAAATATGGGAGATAACTCATTAAACTCTAGGAGTAGTTATCTGGAATTATCTGTAGTGATTTGGATGAAGAGTTGTCTCATTGTCAACATTTCACATCTTCTTATATTTATTTACTCATAATAGGACAGTAGGAAGTTAGAACAGGAGTAAAACAATATGCCCCCCCCTCCCAACTAAAAGGGCATAAAAATTAATTTTTACCAATGGCAGCTGGTTGTTCTCACAAGTCACATCAAAGTCTTACATTAAACACCTAGTACATGTATTAATTAAGACTATTTAGGGGGAACTGTAGGCCTATGAAATTCAAAAGTAATCAACATATCTGGTTTAAAAGAATAAATCTTTACAACTGACTCTCCCCCTCTTTCTATCTCTCAGAGTAAACATAATTGTATTACTACATATTTTTTTGTAAATAAGTGTTTCCAAGTTCCTCAGAACAACAGAATCCATTCTTCTGCTTCAGTTGATTTTTAAATTAACAAGCACGCTTTGTCTACAAATAGAAAATAAAATTTCATTCAAAACATGTAAACTAAAATTCACAAAAAATTATATATAATGTTGATGTCAGAAGATATTTACATTGTATCCATATATGGAATAGCCAGGAGACAGAGACTGAAGAAATTCTTCATATAAAGCAGTTCAGAATTGTATCAAATCTTATGGCATCTTAAGTATGAAATGCCATCATTGTACTTACATTTTGCTTCAGATTTGTTTAAAATAAACATGTCAATTTTTTCAGGCACCATGGATTAAAAATTTTCATTCAACCAAAGATTTCATGGATAAAGACAATACGCCTTCAAACTAGTTTAACCCTGCCACACTCTGTATGTGCCAGTTATTCAGTGGTTAATGTTTGTTGCTGTGTAACATATTTGTTTTGTTCATTATTTTGGACATGAATTAGGCAGTTTGTTTTCTCGACTGAATTTTTTTACAATTTTCATTTTTTGGCCAATTTATAGCTAACGTAACATGTATGTGGTATGGGTTTTACTCATTTTTGAAGGCAGAATTGTGACTTATAGCTGTTAATTTATATGTCATTTGGTTTTTTGGAGAGTTTTCTAAAATGCAATCATATCACACACATCTTCATATTTCTATATCTGTAATTAGGTATTGTATTATTATAGAAGCAATAAACTAGAACCGTTCATTATCTTTAATGTTACCTTGAAACAAGGATTTTGTTACCGTCAACATACATACCTTAAAGTTGATATTATTTTACATCCAGGTCCTTAACTTTCCTTAGATTTTACTTCAATAAATATCCAGGATAACTGAAAAAAAAAATGAATCCTTAACTGAGATGGTAGTAAAAACACTTATTAAAGGTCGTATGTTGACCAATAGTTGTTAACTTGTATATCTTTTAGTCTCTGGTGGAGTCAGTTGTCTCATTGACAATTAATTACCACATCTTATTTCGATATTTATACATGTATATGAAATTTAGTCAATTTTATCAACATCTAATCATAGCAGTTAATACAGATAAATAAGATATACTATTGCTAAAGTGACATATAGGTCCAATGGGCCAGGTGTAAATATCAAATTGCTATGAATATACATGTAATTGTTTAGATGTATGTGATGATACACAAATATTATTGCAATATATAATATATAAACATATAGATATTATCTAATCAATACATCTTTCAATAATAGGAATCAATTTTTTTTTTAAATACAAATATAAGAGCAGTTTGAACACTGGAAAGAGAGAGAGGAAGATATATAGAAAGAGAAAGAGAGTGAGAGAGAATAGTGTGGTGAGTTTTCAATACACTGAATTTTATTTTAGTATAGTAAATACAGCATTTTCATTTATAACGTATAATATTAAATGTGAAGTATTTACATAATGTATGTAATACGTATTTTGGTTCAGAAGCACCAATGTTTTTAAAATTTTCTATTTTATTGGGTTAGTTACTCAATCTGGTTTTCTGGTTAGTGTCAGATTTCTTCCTTAGAAATTTCTCCCTTTTCTACACTAAAATGCGAACTTGTACATCAAAATCATAGCTGCTGAAATGAAATGACTAGACATCAACTACATGTACCTTATGCATATTTACCTTGTCTTTCGAATGTTAAAGCTTCATGCAGACCCAGTTGTGATGTTCCTCATCTGGGAGATTAATCAGTATATAATCATTCTTCCTTTTTACAAGGATAGGTTGTTGGCATATTTCTCAATCCCAAACCTGAAGAACCAGAGAATATTTACTCAAGCTTTATTTCATTTAGATCAATTGCAAACCAAGGCTGAAGAGTCAAATCTACCAAAAATTTCATATCAGAGTTTTCTTCTCCTAGACATCCTTTGAAGACTGATGACCATCATCCAGCGGGCTATTTAACCCATAACTGGGGCAAGGTTGATGAGTGTAGGGATGTCTGCATGTCGATCAGCCTACACACTTCATCTCTAGGGACCTTGCTACTCCGAGATCCTCTACAGTAAAGCCTAGGACACTAGATCCTAGTTACCATGTGCTGTCACGGGGAGGCACTGTAGAAGTCTTGTTAGTGTAGAGGCTATGTACTGGAAGGAAAGACTTACACACTCAGCTTTCTTTTCACCTATGAATATAAGCTATCCAGCGGCAGTGTAAGAGTCTATGACTCCCAACCACACTAGACGCATACACAAACCTGTGGTAACACCACCAGCACACAAAAAAAAGGGGTCATTATTTCAAATTAAGAAAAAAGAAGGTTTATATATTTATTTAAATTAAGAAAAAGAAATTGTTATTTATTCAAATTTAAAAAAAGAAATTGTTATTTTTTCAAATTTAAAAAAAGAAATGGTTATTTATTCAAATCTAATAAAAAGTAAGGTTTATTTATTTATATATTTTAAAAAAGGAAGGATTATTTATTTAAATTTTTAAAAAGGAAGGTTTATTTATTTAAATTTAGAAAAAGGAATGGTTATTTATCTAAAAACTAGAAAAGGAATTATTTAAAATCCAGAAAAGAAAGTGTTATTTATTTTAATTCAGAAAAGAAAGTTATTTCTTTAAAATCTAGAAAAGAAAGTGTTATGTATTTAAATTCAAAAACGAAAGTGTTCATTATTTTGAAATTTATAATGCATTTCATCCAAAAGTACAGGGTTATTTGTACTTCACAAACTTTAAAGCAACTAAACAGTATCAGAACAGTGTGAAATTACAACACCAACACATTACTTTCTTCCCCTCCTTACCCAGCAACTCTCTATTACACTAGGCCATGGAGTAGCCCTCCCCAACCTCCAAGCCCTCACATAGACTGGACTCTCATGGGTTAACCCTCCCCGACCCCAAGCCCTTAAAAACAAGTCCCTGGATTTCCATGGGGTAATCCTCCCTGACCCAAAAACCCTTAAAAACAAGTCCCTGACTCCCATGGGATAACCCTCCCCGACCCAAAGCCCTTGAAAACAAGTCCCTGAATTTCCATGGGGTAACACTCCCCGACCCCCAATCCCTTAAAAACAAGTCCCTGACTCCCATGGGATAACCCTCCCCGACCCAAAGCCCTTAAAAACAAGTCCCTGGATTTCCATGGGGTAACACTCCCCGACCCCCATCTCTTAAAAACAAGTCCCTGCATGGACTCCCATGGGGTAACCCTCCCTGACCCCAAATCCCTTAAAAACAAGTCCTTGGACTCCCATGGGTTAACCCTCCCCAATCCCCATCCCTTAAAAACAAGATCCTGGACTCCCATGGGGTAATCCTCCCCGACCCCTAATCCCATAAAAACAAGTCCCTGGACACCCATGGGGTAACCCTCCCGGACCCCCAAGCCCTTAAAAACAAGTCCCTGGACCCCCATGGGATAACCCTCCCCGACCCCCATGCTCTTAAAAATAAGTCCCTGGATTTGTTTTGGGTTAACTATCCCCTACCCTGTTGCCCTTAAATACAAGTGCCTGGAGTCTCACTCTCCCTTTCATCCGACCCCTAGGCCTCTCCTCCAAGACCTTTGAGCTCTTAAATTCCAGTTCCTGGATGTTGCCTTATTCCACCCAACCTGCTCCAAAGCTCAGTCCCAGGTCAACTATATATAAAGCTGTTGCTATGTGGGTCGAGGGGATAATTAAAGAAAACGAAGAAGAAAACATCAGCAAGCCAGTATAACCTTAACCTTTTATTCTATCCATATTGTGATTGGGTAAGGTGATTGGGTATAGTGATGGGGTATAGTGATGGGGTATGGTGATGGGGTATAGTGATGGGGTATAGTGATGGGGTATAGTGATGGGGTATGGTGATTGGGTTTGGTGATTGGGTATAGTGATGGGGTATGGTGATGGGGAATAGTGATGGGGTATAGTGATTGGGTTTGGTGATTGGGTATAGTGATGGGGTATAGTGATGGGGTATGGTGATTGGGTTTCATGTCTAGTTTATAGGTAATGTTCTACTGACTTGCTAGTGTTCAATTTTTAAACAATTTAAAACAAGAGTGCACACACTGAAATGTCTCGCCTTCTTTACTAATCATTGATATTATGTTGATAGTCCTAAGTATAAAGCTTTATTACAACTGTCACTTAAACGTTACATTAACCAAGATAACTAAACAAAGACCAATGAACCATGAAAATGAGGTCAAGGTCAGATGAACAATGCCAGGCTGACATGTACAGCTAACAATGCTTCCATACAACAAATATAGTTGACCTAATACTTATAGTTTAAGATAAATAGACCAAAACACAAAAACTTAACACTGAGCAATGAACCATGAAAATGAGGTCAAGGTCAAATAAAACCTGCGCGACTAATATATAAATCATCAAATATTTCCATACACTAAATATAGTTGACCTATGGCATATAGTATCAGATAAAAAGACCAAAAACTGAAAAACTCGACTTTGACCACTGAACTATGAAAATGAGGTCAAGGTCAGATGACATCTGTCCGCTAGACATGTTCACCTTACAATCATTCCATACAACAAATATAGTAGACCTATTGCATAAAGTATGAGAAAAACAGACCAAAACACAAAAACTTAACTATAACCACTGAACCATGAAAATGAGGTCAAGGTCAGATGACACCTGCCAGTTAGACATGTACACCTTACAGTCCTTCCATACACCGAATATACTAGCCCTATTGCTTATAGTATCTGAGATATGGACTTGACCACCAAAACTTAACCTTGTTCACTGAGCCATGAAATGAGGTCGAGGTCAAGTGAAAACTGTCTGACGGGCATGAGGACCTTGCAAGGTACGCACATACCAAATATAGTTATCCTATTACTTATAATAAGAGAGAATTCAACATTACAAAAAATCTGAACTTTTTTTTAAAGTGGTCACTGAACCATGAAAATGAGGTCAAGGACATTGGACATGTGACTGACGGAAACTTCGTAACATGAGGCATCTATATACAAAGTATGAAGCATCCAGGTCTTTCACCTTCTAAAATATAAAGCTTTAAAGAAGTGAGCTAACACCGCCGCCGCCGCCGTAGCCGCCGCCGCCGGATCACTATCCCTATGTCGAGCTTTCTGCAACAAAAGTTGCAGGCTCGACAAAAAAGTAAGTAATGTATTCATGTTGCAATCAGACACTATAATAATACAGTATTGTTAAATTCAAGTTGTTGGAAGTCCAAATCTCAGTGAAACATTAAAATTTTCAAACTAATTTAGTTATTGTGAGCTAAATTTTGATATCTAAATTTAGGAAATGGAATGGTTATTTATTTAAATTTGGAAAAAATAACAGTTATTTATTTTAATTCAGAAAAAGATAATTACTTTAAAAAAGCATTTTTACTCAACAATTACATGGATATATTTTAATGCTTCTTTAATAAATTTAAGTGATTTGTTTGAAATTTAATAAAAAAAAAAAAAAATATTGCTAAATTTTGTTAATCTAAAATCTTTTGTTTTTATCGTTAAAATTAAATAAATTTTTATGTTTTTATTCAAAATATTTAAAAGGAAAATTCCCGTAAAAATAATGTATCAGCCATTACTTCCATCACGACATAATTCAATTCGGCCTTCCCATGAAAATAATGTATCCATTACTTCCATCACGACATAATTCAATTCGGCCTTCCCATGAAAATAATGTATCCATTACTTCCATCACGACATAATTCAATTCGGCCTTCCCATGAAAATAATGTATCCATTACTTCCATCACAACATAATTCAATTCGGCCTTCCCATGAAAATAATGTATCCATTACTTCCATCACGACATAATTCAATTCGGTCTTCCCATGAAAATAATGTATCAGCCATTACTTCCATCACGACATAATTCAATTCGGCCTTCCCATGAAAATAATGTATCCATTACTTCCATCACAACATAACTCAATTCGGCCTTCCCATGAAAATAATGTATCAATTACTTCCATCACGACATAATTCAATTCCGCCTTCCCATGAAAACAATGTATCCATTACTTCCATCACGACATAATTCAATTCCCCCTTCCCATGAAAATAATGTATCCATTACTTCCATCACGACACGATTTCATCAAAATCCAGAAGATGTTCTGTATTTCTCAACCACTATCCAGTCTATCAGAAACATTCTGAAATTAAACTGAAGAAAGGATTAAAATACCTGAAAAAAAACTATTAATTATTATGCATAGATATTACAGTGTATTTTTTTTTTTTTTTTTTTTTTTTTTTTTTGTAAAAGTAGAATGTTTGTCACCACTAAATTATCAGAGACCATCTTTCCAACACATTACTTCACATTAAAATTAAATATATTGCAGGTTACTTTTGATATTAATTATAATAAACATGAAATTTTTTTTTTTTATCACAAATCTGCAATGTTTTGTGTTTGAATCAGTCCCAATAAAATATCTCAATGAAATGTTACTTTTAACTTTCAGGGAAAAAACTACAGACCAAAATATTAAAAAGTATAGACTTTTGCATAAAATAACAAGTAATGTGAGGAAACCAATCGTATGCAGGAAAAGCTCAGTTGTAGTGACATTTATTCTCAGTATTACTAGTGACAGATAAGTACTGAAGCTTGTACTTACAAGAGATCTAAACACCTCTACAACTATAACCTTCACTGGACAATTGTGAGTTCTAAAATAAAATGAGTATGGACGTCATGCAGTCAGATAAAGCAGAGGTATCTACTGCGCCAACTGTAGGAAATTTTATTTTTTTACCAGTGTATGTCATTTTGTTTTACTATATACTGCAACTCCAAGAACTTTTTTTGTTGGTGACTGTCTTTGTGTGATTTTTTTTGTGTGTGAATTTTTTACGTGTGAATTTTTTGCGTGTGAATTTATTGTGTGAATTTTTAGTGTGTGAATTTTTTTGTATGTGAATTTTTAGTGTGTGAATTTTTAAGTCAGTTGTGTTGTATGTTTACCCAATTTTGGCTCCTCCGTCGTAATTATTGTAATGTTAACCAATTATGTCAATAAAAAAAAACAAGTAAGGCAAATACCACCGGTTTTCAATTTGTTCAGGTTGTCATAATGGAGTGGACCATTCGACTTAACCAGGTTTTATAGATTCCCCCTTTTTGAATTTACCATGAAGTCTATGCAAATAGATATGGCACTATGGAATGATTTTTAAGGTCATATTCAAAGAGGAGACCCTCAAGGTTGATCAAGGATGTCAAGGTCAGAGTCATGCCCCTTTCAGAACGATGTTCATAATACAGCATCTATACTAAAATAAAAACAAAAATTTGAATGTTGTAAAATTTTTATAAACAACTGGTCTGAAGAAAAAAGTTATAAAAATTAAAAAAAATTAAATTATGAAAGCCAAAGACAAAACAAAAATTGAATAAATTCATTAATATTGACTTTAAAATCTATTGGAACAGTTAAACATTTAATCTGACTCTAAATTTAATTGACATTAACCAATTTTTCTTTAAATAGTAAATTTCTAGTAGCTCAGAAATACCAAACTGTTCTGAAAATTACTAGAATTATAAACATTCCTAAATAACGTCCCTCCACAGAACAGTACACAATACCCTTAAGATATCTGTCTCTCTGCTCTCTATTATTATCTCGTTCATTCATTCATTCATTCACACATCTTCCAGACGACCTATTTATGAAGTATCATGTTAGTTATCCCACCCAGGTTAGTTCTTGATACTTTTGTGAATAAAATGGTTTTATATTGATGTACCAGACATGGAGGGATGATTAAACAAGAAGTTTCATTTACCAGGTTTCCAGGAAAGGTGTTATTTTATTTTACATTTTACAAAAAAGTTTAGAAAAAATCCAAATTAAAACAAGTCATGTTTATCAAAAAGAAAAAGATATTGTAAGATGGCAACCATAAGCATCTGACCTTTCTAAATCTTATTTCTAAGACCTTGGGAATTTGAAACTTTTCTGATCTCAGTGATTTACTGATTCGTTTCAGTTGTACATTCGTCTCTACATCTTCTATATAGTTGGTTTTATCCCACAAAACAGATCTTGTCCTGCTGATAATTTTTAAATTCTTTTCAAATTTTTCTCTCTCTATAATATAGTTTTTATTCTATCTCTCTGTAATATAGTTTTTAAATTTTTCTCTCTCTATAATATAGTTTTTAAATTTTTCTCTCTCTATAATATTGGTTTTTTAATTTTTTCTCTCTCTATAATATAGTTTTAAAATTTTTCTCTCTCTATAATCTAGTTTTTTCTATCTATTTATAATTCATAGTTTTTTCTATCTATTTATAATTCATAGTTTATCTATCTATTTATAATTCATAGTTTTTTCTATCTATAAATAGTATATGTCCAAAATATGGTAAAAAAAAAGGTCATTAAAAGGGAAACAACTCCAAAAAATGTTGACTGACAAGGTTGATGATCGGTACCAAATTTCTTCTGTGTTTTGTTTTCAAAATCTGATCCATATCAAATTTAAAGGTGTGTGTTACTGACTCTGTACTTATGTATCACGTCATACTTTGAACCACACTATTATTTTATCTATTATTATTACTTTAACTGCTAAGTCAGTGTTTGTTATATCTATTTTGCGTGACTGTATTTATGCATCCCGACATACTTTGAACGACAAAATTATTTCATGTCTACCTGTGCGAATTTCAAACGCGCAATTTTACACCAGTACCCATACCCTCCTTCCTTGATGGGTGCATTTTACATAGACAAATATAATCGTATAATATAATCAAAATGAGGATGTTAATTTGATGTATGCCTTTTTGTGCTTCTTCGTTACATTTGTTGTTTTTATAGTGATTAAGATGATAACACAATGTTGACTGCTGTACCCCTATTTTTGACATTTTTACCTATTATGTCTGTTTGTTTTGTTCACGCATCGGTGACTATATAATGGAATTTGATGCGACTGTCATACAAGTGAGAGGTTTAGCTAGCTATAAAACCAGGTTCAATCCACCATTTTCTACATTTGAAAATGCCTGTACCAAGTCAGGAATATGACAGTTCTTGTCCATTCGTTTTTGATGCGTTTTGTTATTTGATTTTGCCATGTGATTATGGACTTTCCGAATTGATTTTCCTCTTAGTTCAGTATTTTTGTGATTTTACTTTTTACTGATAAAGTCAGGTGTGTTCAGTTCAATGATGATGTCATGTGATATTTACAAATTTTACCTTGGGTATAGTAAAATTCTGAATTCCCACCAAAATACTGTACAAAATTAATACCCTATTTCTATGATTACTGTACATATGAAGGTCTCTGATATCCTAATGATGATAACATACTACAACAACATTGTACATTTATCTTTGGTAACATACAATGTCTGACTTAAATAAAAATTGTATTAAACAATCATGCTTTTATTTACATATATATATATATACAAAGAAAGTACGGGTAGAGTACTTGGGGTTTGGGATAAGACTGAACAGGAAGTGGGGAACTCGGGGAGTAAGACTCAGGGCAGGTTTACTCATATCTTTTTATAGTTTTCATTTTTGCCAGAGAATTCCTAACCTGTTATGACCTATTAAAAGACCAAACTGTCAATGAAGTGTTCAAGATTAACAATCATCAATAAAACATCAACCAACCGATCAATCAATACCATCAATCATTCATTTATTACTTGTCAGGTAATCTGGGGGCAACTCGCTAAAAGGGACAAAACTAACAAAAATACAAATTGAACCTACTCCTCTCAACGACACACAATACTAAGCTGAAACATCCGACACCTCAAACTGTACCCTCTAAAGGTCCTCCAAAAACCATTCAGACAATGACTCTTCATGAAATGCCTCCTGAACCAAACTCTCCTTATAGCTGCTCTGCCTTCCTCGTCCCAAATCACAACTCTATCATGCTCATCAGTAAAGACCTTGTCATCCTCCAGAGACAGCTCCTCCACATCACTTACACCTTCTTCTAAATCCACAGGACTACAGCAAGGTAAAACCCTGGAGATTACATACTGCATCTGCAGATTTCGACCCTCACTTTCCAAGTTTGCGCCAAACATCTGCAGAGTCTCATCATCACTCTCCAACCTTTGTTTTACCTCACTATAATCCTCGGATAGGGCCTCCACCTCCTCTGATACCTCAATAACCCTCCTTTCCAGATCCTCCCACCACTCATCAGCCTGCTGCTGCTCCTCATCCCAGGTTGAGAAAAGTTCAGCATCATCTGTATCGAAAACCAACTCATGTTCCTCTACCTCCTCAAACACCGCTGTATCATTTTCAACAGTGTCATCCAAAGTAGAAATGACTTCTACCTCAAATGGCATTGCTGAAAACAAGGCAACACGGGGTCCTTCCACCAAACACTGCTCCGGGTCAGCAGCCCTTGGTAGCTCAGGAGACTCTACCACAGGGGAAGGAACATCACGACACAAACCTTGAACCTGGGGTGACCTCTCTGGCTCATCACATGGTCTAACCGAAGGACCATACGGACACAGACCTACAAAGTCTACAAACTCTCTCACTATACATAGTATACCAATCATTTTCTTGCTTTTTTTGTCGTTTTGTCTGAAAATACAGAAAAGTAAAAAGATCTTAGTGATGTTTGTTAATTAATAGCTTCGCTGAGTGCAGCCTGATACGACTGCAGTAGTTGAACCCTGAACAGTTTGCAAGTTTGGACACAACATTCAAGCTTGATACTGTTTGAATCTAGATTGCGATCAAATTTTTGACATAATATATAGGTTTCTCACAAAAAATAAATGTGGTGAAATATCTTTAAAAAAAATGAAATGGGTAAAAATATTTGTATTTACTTTCATTTGAAGAATTCGTGCTATTGTGCAATACTGTGCAATTGAAGATTGCTTGCTTTGGTGCAATACTATGAAATTGAAGTTTTCCTGCAATTGAATACTTTATATAATAGTTTACACATCTCCTGTCATATCAGTATTCTTTGCTTTAATATACAAACAAGAAATATTAATCAATTTCGGAAACTAGATGTGTCAAAGTGACAAGAATGGCCCTGTCTCAAAAAGTTGAAAGATCTGCAATTTCAATAACACATGTGGACACAAACATGATGGTAATCTCACATATAAAAAATTTGGAAGGGTTCCGCAGAACCCAGTGGCTCGCCTACTTTTGCTGTAAATTGCAGGCTCAACAAAAATGAGGGAAAAAATCAATAAAAATATTCTGCTTGATACTATCTTTTGATAGTAGGAAGCTTCTGTCCAAGTTTGGTAAAAATCTAGGATAGTTTATGAATCTAATAAATGTTTTAAAAACTTTAACCGCAGACTGGATGTAATGTTAACTGGAAGAAAAACTAAGTCCATTAATAAGTGAAATACAGATACACAGGTACAAAATATTAACAAAATTTCCTTCTAGATACTAGCTTAATATGATTGTAAACAAGCTTCTGTCCAAGTTTGGTGCAAATTAAAAATAGTATAAGAAAGTTGTAAAAAAAAAAAAAAAATCTAACCACAGAGTGAATGTGTTGTTTCCTGGAAGAAAATTATGCCCATTTTAAGTAAAATACGGAAAAATGGATTTATTGTTTTACAAAATTTACTTCTGGATACTATCTTATGATCATAAACAAGCTTCTGTCCAAGTCTGGTAGAAATCAAGTATAGTTTAAGAAAGTTATTTAAATTTTAAAAACTTTAACCACAGAGGGAATGTAATGTTTTCCCGCAGAAAAACTATGTCCATATATAAGTAAAATACAGAAAAAATGGAATATCATTTTCACAAAATGTACTTCTGGATACTATCTTATGATCATAAACAAGCTTCTGTCCAAGGTGTTTGGTAGAAATCCAGTATGGTTTAAGAAAGTTATTAAAATTTCAAAAACTTTAACCATGTGCAGAGTGAATATTTGTGGACGCCACCGACGATGACGATGGAATGTAGGATCGCTTATTCGCGCTTTTTTCGACTCAAGTCGAAGGCTCGACAAAAATCAGCTCAGAATCTGGAGGCATATAGAAGAAAAGTCTGTATAACTGTGATTTTCAACAATTTTCAAAGTTGTAAACCCTTAATTTTGGCAAAATTTAGCAGAGTGGAATGAAACTTTAACTTGATCTGTAACTTATCATGAATAACTCACATACCAAAAATCAGTCCAATATCTGAAAGCATTTTGAAAAAAAAAGTCTGTATAACTATGATTTTAAACAATTTATCAAAGTCCATAGCCTGTAATTTTGGCAAAAATTAGCAGAGAGGAACAAAACTTAAACTTGATCTGTAACTCGTCTTGGTTAACTCACATGCCAAAAATCATCACAATATCTGAAAGCATTTAGAAAAAAAGGTCTGTATAACTGTGATTTTCATCAATTTGTCAAAGTCCAAAGCCCGTAATTTCCGTAAAATTTAGGCGAGCGGAACAAAACTTAAAATTGATCTGTAACTCATCATGATTTAACTCACATACTGAAGGCGTTGAGAAAAAACCTCAGTATAATGGTTTGTTGCGGAATGACGGAATTACAGACTTTCAGACAAGAGTAAAACTATATAGCATTGACAACTTCTTTGCAGGACCATAAAAACGCATACAACATGATACCACAAAAAAAAATTGCGGCCAAAAAAAAATAGCATTCAATGTCATTTGGAATTGTATTTTTTTAAATGGCAAAATAAAACTCTCTAAACTGACTTATTAGTTAGGTCACTTTTTTTCAATTTGATTCATATATCACAGTTAAAGATATTCATATTGCTTCCTTTCTTCCCTACTTTTTTAGATGACATCCATTTCATGCACTTAACCAAGCACTTCACACTCATAGGCAACTAACTGATCAAAGGTTGCATGTATATGGACCTAAATGAGGTGGAATTTATTATTATTAATCAATATTCCCTTTTTATAAATGTTTGAAACTGACAAAATTCATAGATACAACAAATAACATGAAATGTCATGGATAATTTTTTTTTTAAATACTTGATTAGCAAAGGATTTTTTCAATAAAAAAAATTCATCAGATTTAAAGTATGAATGCATTGTGAAAATGAAGATTTCATCAATGAAATTTCAGTTATAGATTCTAAATATCCTTTTTATATTAGATACAAATTTTACTAAGTCTGATATTTTTTTTAATAAGTGAGACATTTCAACTGAGACACTACACAGGTGTCAAAAGGCATCATTATGGAGTAGAGGGGGTGGCGTCAAAAGGCGTCATTATGGAGGAAAAGGGGTGGCGTCAAAAGGCTTCATTAGGGACTTATCATTTTTTACCTGGGAGTGGGGGCTGGTCATTTTGAAATCAAACATAAAATTTTCTTGATCCCCCCCTAATATTTCACTATTTCTATGTGACCCCCTCAAAATGTTACTTCATGGAAATATTGCAAATCTTTTGGATTATGTCCAAAAACCGAATTTGCCTTGAAATAGGGCTCTTCCGTGACTAAAAGTAGGTAGAGCAAGTCAAATCTTTGTGAAGCTTTTTCTTACTTTTTTTTCTAATTTTCTATATTGGGCTATTACAGAAAACTTGTTTCTATGTAACTCTGTAAAAAAAAAGGAAACAGTAATAACACATAATTTACTCAGAGGAATCTATTATATGTTTTACGTTAGGCTTTGGTGAAACCTCCATTGAGTCGATAAAATTGTATATGGATAGTTCATGCTTTCAGCATGAACAATTCAATTACTCATTTATTGTCACATTTCATTCTTAAATTTGTGATAGTAACCCAAAATTTTTGATTTATTAACCTAAAAGTACAAATTTTGAGAAGTAAGAGGTATAAATGAACCCAAAAGTATCTTATAACAAAAACAAAAGGGTACATTATTGGTGTTCATCATCTCAGTATTACCTTTTGTATCAATATTCAACTGTTTGTATGCAGATTGATCAGTATATTGTATGAATATTTAATCATTTATTGGAGAATTGATTGCTGTACACTATATTCTTTCATGATGCAGCGTGATGAGAATTATTGAGGAATTTGTGCAAAATTTACAAAATTTTGCACAAATTCCTGTCCAGATTTGTTTTTTAATTTATACTTAATTTCTCTCTAACTATTAAGCTGGTTCAATAACAAAACTTGGCAGTAATGCTTGTCAATGTAGTGATCAAATTGAGTGAAACATACAGCGACTGGATTATTTGGATTATGAACCTTGAAGCACTTATATATGCATTTTATAAGGGACAAAATGACAAAAAAATGGCAGCTTCCTACATCACCAAATTCCTGTGTTGTTTTACTTTATTGTATATGAATAGTGGTAAACATATATTTCCATTTGACTGTTTTGATGTTCTTCTCGACATTTTGTCTCTTGAAGAATGTTAAATACTTATTTCCATGTCAAAAAATATTGATCCCCCCTTTTGAATTTATAAACAAAATTGAACCCCCTTTTTTATGACCAGCAGTCCCCCCCCTCCCAAATAAGAAATGATAAGTCCCTTATGGAGGAAAGGGTTAATAATCCTGACAAATTTTGTCTCATTTATGTCATCCAACTCCCCTGCATTAAATCTAGACTGCTGAAAATTATTCTATAATGGTTATACATTGTATCTAGCCACTAATTGATTATTGCTGTTCAGTACGGGGTAGTTGCAGCAGTGAGGGTTTAAATAGGATATTAAAATTACAAAAGAGAACTGCTAGATTAATGCTAGAAACATACCCTTTTGTTCCTTCCAACCCATTATTCAAAAGCTTGTACTGGATGACAGTTGAACAGAGAATAAAATATCACAAGTTTGTGATGACATTTACAAAAATGTAAGTGAATCAAAAATGATGCCCCATCGTATCTTACTAAAAAGTTTCCTGGTTTCAGACAGAAATCCATACGCCTTGAGAATTTCTCCCTAAACCAACAAGAGTGCACACGCTGAAATGTCTCGACTTCTTTACTAATTATTAATATTATGTTGATAGTCCTAAGTATAAAGCTTTATTAAAAACTGTCACATAAACTTAGCATTAACCAAGATAACTAAACAAAGACCAATGAACCATGAAAATGAGGTCAAGGTCAGATGAACCATGCCAGGCAGACATGTACAGCTAACAATGCTTCCATACAACAAATATAGTTGACCTATTACTTATAGTTTAAGAAAAATAGACCAAAACACAAAAACTTAACACTGAGCAATGAACCGTGAAAATGAGGTTGAGGTCAAATAAAACCTGCGGGACTGACATAAAGATCATAAAATATTTCCATACACCAAATATAGTTGACCTATGGCATATAGTATTAGATAAAAAGACCAAAACTCAAAAACTTAACTTTGACCACTCAACCATGAAAATGAGGTCAAGGTCAGATGACATCTGCCCGCTAGACATGTACATCTTACAATCATTCCATACAACAAATATAGTAGATCTATTGCATAAAGTATGAGAAAAACAGACCAAAACACAAAAACTTAACTATAACCACTGAACCATGAAAATGAGGTCAAGGTCAGATGACACCTGCGAGTTGGACATGTACACCTTACAGTCCTTCCATACACCGAATATACTAGCCCTATTGCTTATAGTATCTGAGATATGGACTTGAACACCAAAACTTAACCTTGTTCACTGAGCCATGAAATGAGGTCGAGGTCAAGTGAAAACTGTCTGACGGGCATGAGGACCTTGCAAGGTACGCACATACCAAATATAGTTATCCTATTACTTATAATAAGAGAGAATTCAACATTACAATAAAATCTGAACTTTTTTTTCAAGTGGTCACTGAACCATGAAAATGAGATCAAGGACATTGACGGAAACTTCGTAACATGAGGCATCTATATACAAAGTATGTAGCATCCAGGTCTTCCACCTTCTAAAATATAAAGCTTTTAAGAAGTGAGCCAACACCACCGCCGCCGCCGCTGTATCACTATCCCTATGTCGAGCTTTCTGCAACAAAAGTTGCAGGCTCGACAATAAAAACTCTTGCAAAATGACGTTAATGGTAATTTTTAGTGCATGACGATAAAATGTACATTTCTTTTAGACAATAAAAAAACCAGCTGAATTTGACGATTCAACCTATTATTTTTTCCAAAAATAACAGTAACGATATTTATTTGAGACATCTGACAAATCACGATAAGGATATTTTGACGAATCACGGTAGCCGAAAATGACCGTTTGACCCCTGACGGTAAAGGGCATTACCACCTCATGTATATGTTTGCATTTACAATGTAGTTTGAATTTTTAGAAAAGTTATATAGCTTATAGCTAACTGTGTAAGTATTGTTCTTGTGGTTGGAAAAGTGCTAAAAATTTGTAAAAGAATCATATATTATTGTTCAATATTTTTACAATTGAAATATTCTGACTCAACTTTACACAAGTTTTCCCCAAAGAAATACAAAAAGGGTCAAAATCATCATTTAAAGGCAATAAAGATTTTTAAAGATTAATAAAAAAAATTGAGAAAGAAGTGAAACTGCGAGCTACTGCTCACTGATGATACCCCCGCCGCAAGTGGATAATTTTAATAGTGTAAAAATATGCAAGTGTTCGGTAAACAGGAAGTTGTTGAGTGATGAATCTGAAAACGCATTACACGGTATAGCCGACTTGTATAAATCCTGAAACCAAATTTCAGAAATCCTTGTATGGTAATTCCTGAGAAAAATGTGACGAAAATTTTCAACTTGGCTATCATATGTAAAATCATACAAGTGTTTGGTAAACAGGAAGTTGTCAAGTGATGAATCTGAAAACGCATCACACGGTATAGCTGACTTATATCAAGTCTGAAACCAAATATTAGAAATCCTGGTAGTGCAGTTCATGAGAAAAATGTGACGAAAAATTTTCAACTTGGCTATCAGGTGTAAAAATGATACAAGTGTTCGGTAAACAGGAAGTTGTCGAGTGATGAATCTGAAAACGCATCACACAGTATAGCTGACTTATATCAAGCCTGAAACCAAATTTCAGAAATCCTGGTAGTGTAGTTCCTGAGAAAAATGTGACGAAAAATATTCATGGGACAGACGGACGGACTGACGGAAGGACAGACAGAGGTAAAACAGTATACCCCCTTTTTTTTCAAAGCGGGGGTATAATGAAACACATACATCTGACTGTATAAAGACAAATCTAAATATATACACACATTTCACCAAAATCAATCCGGAGTACATTAATCTTTGGTTTGACCTTTTTGAATTAAATTTAAGCAAACACTCAAAAAAGTTTAATGTCTTAAAGTCATATGAAACAAGTGACCGGTGAAAAATTATGTTATTCCAATTCTTGAACCAATGCATACAAACATCATAAACTTAGTCTTCTGTGCACGATTTTATAATTTTTTCATATTATCGTCAATTTTTTTTTCAATCAGTTAGTGTTGTTGTGAAAAAATGGCAGGTACATGTAATTAAAGTTTGTATTTTGAAGTCCAAGTTTAAAAATTGTCACCTGTTTGTCAACAATCAACAAAAAAGCATGGATATTGAGCACGTATTTAACATGTACAATCAGATAATAGTTTATTTTAAGGACATCCATGCATATTGCGATCACCAGATTTTTACGAGATTGGTCACTCAGATCACTTTGCATACAGAAAATATGTCGGGGAATTGCATCCTGCAAGGAAGCAATTAAAATAAAGTAAACTTCTTCTAAATATGAAAAAATTAAAGAATTTTCTTCAGAAAAAAGTATATGTACATTATAAAGTTTTATAATGAAAACTATCCATTGAGTTATTAAAAACATATGCATTATATTTTTTGAGGTTTCTTATGACTTTAAATTGAACTTAAGCAATTGGTTTTTGCTTAAATATTCAAAGTTATTGATAGATATTATTGGTTACATAATTTGATCAAGACAATATACAAGGGAGACAATTTTAAATCATTTTAATTAGATGGAGTAATCTCCCATTGTATACAATATTTCTGCATTAACACTTTGAACACTGGATAATTGGATTTCATGCAGAGCTTCGGTTTTAGTTATTTTTAACAAACTTGGACAGAAGCTTGTCTATGATCAAAAGCTAGTATTTAGAAGGAAATTTTGTTTTTCACTCCAATTATTCCTGAATATATTGGGTTTTTTCCCTCATGGTTTTGAAATTGAGACATTTACTCTGTTTGGGTAAAATTGATTCATTGTCATGTGTATGATGTAGCAATATTATAGTTCTGTAAATGTGTTAAAACAATTTAACATCGATTCATGGAAAGTTATTTTAATCACCCAACTTTAGTGACATGAACCAAAATATTGTCCATTTAAACAGCAAACAGTCCCTTTAAGGTAGATCATGAGTAAATGTTTTTTGAGACAGAATTTTCTTATAATTTGACAAAATGAAGATTTTTCTATGCTTTTTTCAAAAATATAATAAAAAGTATGGGTCACCGTGCTATTTTTCAAGCAATGAGTCTTTGAAAACTGCCTAAATTTGGTTAGTTTGTTCATTAAAAAAAACCAAATAACAGTGCATAAGAAAATTCTATGAAATAAAATTTTGAAATAAATTGTGAGAAGATAGGTTTTATAATGTTTTAAGAAAATAAAAAGAAAATATGGTGTCACCGAACATTAAATGTTTTCTTGCCACAAGTAAAAATAAAAAATTTCCCTATTAGCCCAGTATCAATTTTAAACTAAAAGAGTTATCTCCCCTTAAATGGCTCATTTAAAAAAAAAATGATTTTAAAAACCAAAAAGATTGATATTTGTTAAAATATTTTAAATAATACAATACATTAACAAGTTTTCTTTATATAAATAAACAGTCTAACCATTAAATTGCAAATCTGTTTTCAAATTTGCTGATTTGGGCAAATAACTAGACCGATTTTGTACTGTGATTGTACAATCCAAGATGGCGGTATACAATAAATCTACCATAAGGAAGCTCGAGGGTACAAAAAAATCAACAAAAATAAAAACATTTGTTTTTTCATTACAAATTGTATTTATTACACTATTACTTTATTAGCTGTTACTTTATGGTGTGGTACAAAAATCAACCCAAAAAATCAATTCGTTTTGGCCCATGATGACTTTAAAAATGATTACATCATTGAAAAAGCTCCAAATTATCTCCCTGAAAAAAATGCCATTTTTGGCATAAAAATTGAAATAACTTTTTAAACTCATCAGTGACCTATGTTTTTATTATTTTTTTCAAATGAACTAAACTATTGCAAAATTTAAGCAATTTCTGTAATTTAGTTCTTTTTTTATTTCGATTTTACCTTTTTTTCCCCTATTAGTTAGACAGAAAAAAAGTACCTCAACAAAAATACATGCTTCTTTCAAAGGTGGATTGTGAGCTTAAATAAACGGTGACCCCATATTTTTATTTAACTTTTCCATTAAGTAAAGGATAAAGTTTATTTATAGAAAAAAATAGCGCAATGCTATATTTAGAAAAAAAAATGATTTAGACTTAAATATATGATCACGACGATGGGCAGTTATTTAATGACTGAGTATCATTGCGGCACAGAGTTATTTGAGATTGCTTTCTCCACGATTGAATCAATAATATGGGTGACGATTCTCCATTCCTCAGAATAAGTTAAAAATTTTTTTTAGTAAGGGATAAATAATTTAAAGATTCTTACAAGGACTCAGTTCTGCCATTTGTAAAATCTTGACCCATTGCTTTGGTTACATTAACGTTAATGTAAGTGACCTAGAATGCCCCAGTAGTTACTATTGCATTTTGATTGATGCTCTTTTTTAATGCGAAAGTTTCTTCCTTAAAATTACAAATTGAACAATAAATTAGTAAATTACGCAAAATAAATCATTATTTTCGGTAAATAAAGCACTTCATGTAACCAATAATAGGGTTGGTAAGGTATAGTTTTTTAATAAATAATTTGGTTTTCCTTCAAAATGGATTTTTCAAACGCTGAGGAAAATTGAATTGGGTTTTCTATCGTTTTAATTGCGTAATTTATGCAAAAACACAGCTTATCAGGAGCTCTGGATATATTTTTATTTATTATTGGCATTTTCTTCTTTACATTATGATCATTTCAAACTTTCTTTTTTACATATCAACTAGAACACACCCGCGAAATCGCGGTCATTCAGAGCGTGGTTGAAAGTATGTAAAGTGTTGTAGGAAGAATTTTGTAAAAGATTTAATGACTTTCAGGAAAAGTATCAAAAGTCATAGGTAATTGGGGACAGGATATTTTCATTATGAACATACATTTAGTATATTATGAAAATTCTAGTCAGGAACCTGTAATTCAGTGGTTGTCGTTTGTTTATGTGTTACATGTTTGTTTTTCGTTTATTTTTTTGTACCTAAATAAGGCCCTTAGTTTTCTCGTTTGAATTGTTTAACATTGTCATTTCGGGGCCATTTATAGCTGACTATCAGTATGGTCTTTGCTCATTGTTGATGGCCGTACGACGACCTAAAGTTGTTAACTTCTGTATCATTTTGGTCTCTTGTGGAGAGCTGTCTCATTGGCAATCCAGTGGCGTATCCAGAACTTGTCATAAGGGGGACCCGCTGACTGACATAAGGGGGCCTCTCCAGTCATGCTCCCGTGATTCCGAGAAAGGGGGGGGGCCGCCCCCTTGGATTCGCCTATGCAATCATACCACATCTTCTTATTTTTGTGATCAATTAATTTTTGTAAAAGATTTAATGACTGATGACTTCCAGAAACTGACAGGTATCATAAGTCATAGGTATTTTGGGACAGGACAATTGCATTTCTAGCCCGTGTCCACTTTTTTTTTACCCAATATTCCCATTTTTTTCAATTAATTTTAATAACACATGAATAATGTTAGCGCTCATCTGTATATTATGAACATTCATTACTCTGAATAAAGTGTATTTGCTTTTTACTTTCAATTCTCAGTTTTCTAATCGATCCAAGGCGGTCATTGATACATTATACAGACCCTCTTTATTTTATAAGCTCTGTGACCGCCGTGGATAGTAAACTTTGAAACGATATCTGGTAGAAAATTCACTTTATTCGTAGTATATCATATGTATGATCAAAGTATACAGAAAACGCAAACCGGAAGTCTAATCTGACTTAAAATTTCGTCCAATGACGGAATAATATCCGTATGCCTTTTTTCTCGTTTTTCTCCCAAAATAACTCAATCTGAATAATCATATGAATGGATGACAAATGCGACTTTGCACTGTACCTATACGACACAGAGGCACGATGATTAACCTATTGTGGAAAGAAGAGAAGCGACACAAAAAATGAGGTCTTCTCGTTTAATAGTATAGATACAGTATTACAGTGTAATCAGTGAGTAACAGCTAGCAACTTTGATACATTTTATCAATGCAATGCACGAGATTTCAAGCATACAACAGACCAATTATCACAACTTTTGCTATGCAAAGGTTTACTAACTATTCAATTTTACTATATTCTCAACCAAAACCAAGTTGGGCAAACTTAAGTAAGAGAAAGGAAACCAATGTGAGGCTGCAGACAGGACTGTCAGACTCAAAGGTAACTTGTAACACACCTTTTGCCTTAAATGACAGAGGCATGAAACATAGCAGAGTTTTAAGGAAAGTTGCAGATACAACAGTGACTTAACCCCAAGTTTGATTAATCTGCTAATAAATATTAGCAGTTTTTTTACCGGCTTGTCATATTTTAAGCAGTTTGTTAGCAGTTCTCAGCAGTCCATTTAATAGCAGTTTGATAGACTGCATAGTGTTTCATCATTTCTTATCATTCACTTAGCAGTTTGGATACCTTGAAATTGCTATCAATTGGAGGGAATACTCTGTAGTTCACATTCAAAATAGTTACAATGAAAAACATCTGCAATAGTAAATTTATGCAAAAAAATCTTAGTTCCAAGGGACAGAACTCCAAGAAAAAGTTGCATGAAATTCTGTTTAATTGTAGTTTCAGAGAAGTTGTGATGACAGAAACAGGATTGATTAGTCAAAAACATTATATCCAAAGTAACTTGTTTTTTGGGGTTAAAATGGACGGCATATAATGGAAATCAAGCAAACTGTACAAATTTAGAAAATATATCAAGTCATGTACTTAAACTTAGCCTAAGGATAATAGAATCATAAGACACACTGTCAATATCAAACTATGAAATATTATACAATACATATATCAAAACCTGATGTGACCATATCAGATTTAACTTAACTAAACAAGTGATACAACTGCCCCTTAATTCAATATTATGTTCTGAATATACACAAAATATTTGCCACTGGACTTCCAAGGGGTTAGACCAAGCAGTGGCTGATCCAGGAATTTTCATAAGGGGGTACCACTGACTGCTTAAGAGGGTTGCTTCATTTCAACCAAATTTCCCCCACAAACAGTGGGCAGGGATGGCCACCATGGGCTTTACCCTTAATCCATCTCTGCCTAGGGGAATTGACTTGAAATATAAGCTGAAAGTTTTATTGCATACTAATATTAAAGAGAAATAATTGTGTGGATTAATAATGAATATTCTTGAATAATTCTTATATTTGTCAACAGGTCAAAGTAGACATGTTTGTCAAAAATGTTTGGAAATAACACAGGCACTTATATCAGAAAAAAATGTCCTATATACCTTAATATAACTGCTAGTGTTATATAAAGGTATATAGGAAAAACAAATTCTGAGACAGTGCCTGTGGGAAATAAATAAGCCAAATCCATTTTAGTCAAAATTGTTGGGTACCTTGCACAGGCACTCGTCTTAGATTTTTTTCCACTACATACCTTATTATTACGTGTTATACTAAGGTATATAGGGTTTTTTTCTGAGGCAAGTGCCTGTGGTACCTTGTAAGAAAAAGTAATCAAGCACACCCAAATCATCTTTCAAGGTCCAGTTTATTCTATTTGACTGATTTTCTCACACATTGTAATTGGCTGTAAAACGAGGGCTTTATAGCAGTAAAATTCCACCTTTAGTGCCTTAAATATGCTTAATTCGTACCAACAATCAAATATAAGATTTCTGTAATAGAGTCGGCCATTTTATTTTTTTCTGACATTAGCATGTTTACGTTTATTGGGTAATTTATCACTCATCAAGTATGTATTCCAGTGGTGATTTCTTATACCATATTCAGAGATTGACATCGACAGTAATATAAAATCCACAGGAAAAGTTGGAATACATAATTACACTCTTTTTATCAAGGATGTGTACTCTAGATTATGATATGTTTACCCACTCATAAATTTATTGTATTAAATTTAAATGATGGGTGTTTTTTATAAACTATTTCATCGTCAATTCAATGTCAGTATTTGCCATCATTTAAATTCTTAATTTTTACTTCAAACTTAAAACACGTCAAACTTACTCAATATTTCTCGAATTAAGGGACAGAGTTAAGTTTGACATGCGTGACAAAATCATTTCATTAACCAATCAAATTAGCGAATCTAAGCAACGTAAATATGCCCCGGCCCCGGCGCCATAAAACTATTTGAGTAAAGTTTTTTTACTCAGCCTGAGAATTTTCTCAATTTTTTTATTCTCAGCAAAATGCACCGCCATAAAAAAATTCTCAGATATTTTCTTACTCAAAGTTAAGAATATTCTTAAATATTTGAGTATAGCCAAAACCATACTTAAGTATATAAAAAAATCTTAAATGTTTTTTTTTAAGGTAATTTGATATAAAATTACAAATGTTGATAGTGTTTTTGTTAAAATTTGCAATGAAGAACTTCACGTATCACCTCAAATAAAATTCTATCCAAAGGAACATACACATCTTTATTTCTTAACATATTTTTTTTCATACATTTTTTTAGGATGAATACTCAAAAACAATGTTGTCTAAAAAAGCTGATTAATGGGGTGCTTAAATGTGCATTTTTTTACATAAAAAATAAGAGTAAGGTAAAACGACTGAAATATGTCTCATAATTCTGTAAAAGCATATGAAAATTAAAAATGTAAGTTGATAACCCCATCTTTGTTAGTCGGTTGTACCATATTAATCTTACCAAATTTTAAAAGATACTACAAAATCGGCCAATTAAACAGCTTCTCATTGTAGATACTTCTTCACTTTTAACATATCTCGCCTGACGCTTGAATATCTGATCTTTCTTAGAAATTACCCAAATAAACGAGGCGATTAACAGAAAAGAAAATACCCCCCCCCCCCCCGCCCCAAAAAAAGAAAAAATGTGCAAAAAAAAAATAAAGAAAAAAGACTGAAAAATGGGGTGCTAAAATGTACAATTTTCTTATATAAAAATTAAGAATAAGGTAATTCTCGCTACATTGAAGACCTGTTGGTGACCTTCTGCTGTTGTTTTTTCTATGGTCGGGTTGTTGTCTCTTTGACACATTCCCCATTTCCATTCTCAATTTTAAAACGAGTGAAATATTGAACTGGTCGTAATCGGAATTGGTCAATTGATGTACGTAAGCATTGCAATTTCTGTACATCCATAACCATCAGTATTTTGCTCAAAAATCACGATCTTCCATCAGGAGTTAACAAATCTTGAGGTATCATTTCGTCCACTATTACAGACAAAGTCAACCTAACATCCTTCTCCAGCATTGTGTCAGAAATTAAAAAAAAATAATGCATATGTTTTTTATAACTCAATGGATAGTTTTATTATAAAACTTATGTACGATATACTTTTTTTCTGAAGAAAATTCTTTAATTTGTTCATATTAAGAAGAAGTTTACATTATTCTAATTGTTTCCTTCCAGGAAGCAATTCCCCGACATATTTTCCGTATGCAAAGTGACCTCCGTGTGACCCATCTCGTAAAAATCCGGTGATCGCAATACGTATGGATGTACTTAAAATAAACTATTATCTGATTGTACATGTTAAACACGTTCTCAATATCCATGCTTTTTTGGTTGATTGTTGACAAACAGGTGACAATCGTTAAACTTCGGCTTCAAAACACGAACTTTAATTACCTGCTATATTTTCACAACACTGACCGATTGAAAAAAAATGACGATTATACGAAATTTATGCGAAAAAAAAAATTGATAAAATCGTGCACAGAAGACTTAGTTTTTTGATGTTTGTATGCATTGGTTCAAGAATTGGAATAACATTATTTTTCAACGGTCACTTGTTTATTATGACTTTAAATAGAATTACAGAATCAAAAAAGTCTGAGCTCACGTTTGCCAGCATGCTTACTACGTCTTATGTTCCAGTTTTGTAAGATCCATAATTCATTGCAATTTAATACAACATTTTTTGGTAAGGGCTGTTTGACTGATACTCGAGGACGGATAATTACATTGTTTTCGATTATTTTTTTTTTTTTTCTGTTCTCTTCCAATAAATTTTAAATATATGCTCCAAAATAGATGATAGATAGGCATTTTTTTATATTTTGTTGGACAGTTGGGCTTATCAATTTCTTTTCTCTCTTAAATCTATTTTTACAATTTACTACTTGTAAATCAATTAGATTGCAGTACCGGTACCACATATCTACTAAACCAAATACATGTATAAATCAAATATACCCACATGTTATGTCATCCTACCGTCAGGGGTACTACTTGTACAAGTGTATTTAATTTACTTGAAGAAGTAAAAAAAAATATACACATATAAGTAAATTTTTAGGATACTTATACAAGTGAATTTTATTTACTTGTATAGGTAAAAAAAAAATTGGCTTAGTTATGTCCCTTAGTCATTAAGAATTTTTTACTTGTATAAGTAAAAAAATCATCCTTTCTTCTTTTCTTGAATTCTTAAGATTTCTTAGCTCTAATAGAATTTTAAATTGTGTACCCTTTGCAGATGTGTTTACTCATCATTTAAGTGTAATTTCATGGACAATGAAAGTCCCATTTGTCTGTTATCTTCTTAACACTGCTCATTTACAAGCCCCAAAGGAGCAATTTTTGAATGCCTTGCGCAAATATACAAGATCTTTGCTCAATCAGTTTCTTTGATGAATTAATGAGATGAAACATTGAACTTTAATGAAAAAATTTGAGCAAACCTGGGAAAAATCATTAAAGGCATGATTTTACATCTCAAAACTTGAGGATTTGTGTGGGATAGTAAGAAAAATTTACTTTTACAAGTAAATTTTTCAGAAAATTAAGGGGAGATTATTCAAACATTATTTATTTACTTATATGTGTATATTTTTTTTCACTTCTTCAAGTAAATAAAATACACTTGTACAAGTAGTACCCCTGACTGTCCTATCTACTATTCATTATCTTAGATATCAAAAGTTTTACAAAGAAAGTTAAAAAAATCCCCCCTCTGTTTGGTTTTAAACAGATATTAGTTAAAATATTGATATTCAGGAATGTATCATTTGTGCAGTACAGTAGTACAGTGACAGATTTGGGGGGGGGGGGGGGGGAGGGAGGGTATTGTTGTCATACATATGTCGTTGATCCAGGCAAATCATTTATTATGTCAAAATCATGATACAGAAGGAAATTTCCATATGCACGATCAGAATTTTCAGTACAGAAAATATTTTTTACTGAATAGAGAAAAATAGAACATCTTCCCCTATTATACTCCCCTTTTCATGACCCTAATAAATGGGATAGTTTTGTTTGTTTTATTAAACTGTTTTTGTTTTCAAAAATAATATTTGTACAAGGTGTTGTTAATAACTGTAATGGACATTAAATATAAATGCCATGCCTTCTCACACGACGTCGTACTTTTATTTTCTCTTCCTGTGCAATATGATATTAAACTCATTATGCAGAGCAATTTTTATGACTACTTGCGTAATTGTTAAATCGTATTAAACATGTTAAATTCTGTATCAGATTTATATTAATATTAAAGTTACATGTATCTTGAATATTGAAAACGGATTCAAATTATTTACTGGCTTTCATATTGATTTAAAAATATTTGGTTTGTCGTTTTTTTTTTGTTTTTGTTTTTTTTTCCATTGTAGATGTGAGAAAAAAGCAGCTCTGTTTCTCTTAAAATTGTCACATGGTGTCTTATGTCGTCTGAATACATAATGTATGTTATTGATCCGTAATAATTATATATATTTAAAATGTTTATTTGGCACGCCATACTCGATAAAAGTGCGGACGTGAAAGAAAGCACTCTTCACGTAAACGTCAACGAAGATTGCATTTTATCTTTTGAAAAAATACAAAATATAGATCTAAATAAAGAAATATATAAAAATATATAAACATATTTATAAGAAGCTACGGGTAAATAACTCAAGTTTTTCAAGATCTTTCTCTTATAATATCTATTAAGTTCTATATTTCTTACAATAACACAAATTATTTGCCGACTTTATATTCTGTGACTTTTTGTCAGGACTGTGGTTACAGATGCTTACTAAATGCTACTTGTCATCTTATCTATCATAGATTCTTTTTATGTTTTACATTATTTCTTAAGAGATAAAACTGCGTTTTAGAGAAGTTTTGTATACGATTTAGTTTTCAAACAACTATTTTACCACTTACATCACTGAGAAAAAAATACTCAGCTGAGAATATTCTCAACGTTGAGAATATTTTTTTATGGCGGATAAAAAAGGTTTCATTCTTAGCTGAGTAAAATAATTCATTCTGAGAATATTTTTTTACTCAGCAAAAAAAGTTTTATGGCGCCGGGGCCCGGGTAAATTTTTTTACGGTTGAGTATCCCCGAAACTGAAGGAGTTTTAAAATGTACAATGAACTAATAGTTGGTATTTTTTTTATAAAATTCAAGATTTTAAAAATGCACAGTGAAAAATTGTCCAATTAATGGTGAGGACAAGTCAACACAGGAAAAACAAGAACAAGACTGAAAACAAGGAGCGGAAACAAACACGAAACAAAAATAGCGAAAACACCAAAAATTAACATATTCATTTGTTGTGAAATTGCCCGCACCCGCGATTTTGCTGCTATGTATTTTCTCATCTGCAGTGATTTCCGTAAACGTAATTTCGAATTTTGCTTGGACTTTTTTTTTATTTGTGAAAATGATTAATCAAACTTTGCCATTTCTTGTGTATTTATTTTATAGATGTGACAATTCTTTACTTATAAAGATATTTTTAGCTGGTATATACTAACTGAAAGTCATGTGATTCATATGGTGGAGTTGACCAGTGCGTCGAAAAAACGTCACTCATATGCAGTCATTTTGAAATTTAAATTACTGTCACAAATTGCTTAGGCTGAACATGCATGGCCGTAACTACCTATGAGGCAGGGGAGGCAACTACCTCCCCTGAAATTTCTACACCAAATTTTTTTTTTGAAGTAATAAAATGAAATATGTACACGAAGAACTTGAATTTATATTATAAACAACACAAGTTTACAGTTTTAACAGTGTGAAATATCTGTCATTTTCCGGATTTTTGATCGAAAGTTAACCGTTTCAGTATAGTTTTATTTCTTTTTTCGGTTATTCAGTATATATTCGTACGATAACACATATGAAACTTTGCTTTCGACAATTTTGAATAAAACTGAACTATTCACATTCATTTAGGGGCTCAATTAAGCAGAGGAAGTTCCTTCCTATTGTGAGTCTTTTATGATATCGGAAATTTTTTACCGGCTGAATCAGCTGAACAACATTGGATCGTTTTTTTAACGTCACCCGAGCGTACGAGTTCATTATGGTCAATGCCTTAGTAGTTAAACACTCCCATTCGTTGTAGCAGGGACTTTCTATACTAAGTATATACTTAGCATAGAAAGTCCCTGGTTGTACATGTCTGTTCAGCTTACAACGATATTGAAATTCAAGGTCCTCGATAAAAAAATATCTTGCGTTCTATGATCTTGCCTTATATATATATGCTTTGATTTGTACCAGTTTGATTTCTAACAAAATTATCTTAAAATACAGATAATAATTGTTTGCATAAAAATTGCTTCAAGGATCCAGCAATACTGATGTATTTCTTAAAGTAAGAAAATCGAAGGAAACGGGTTATTTTTAGACATTTTACTGAGAGAAAAAAATCGGTGGTCACAATGTATTTAATGTTAATAATTATAGGTCAAAGTACGGCCATCAAAACGGAGCTAGCCTTGGCTCATCCCGAACAGCAATCTCAGGCTCAGACAGCTTGTTTTTGCATAAAAATTGCTTCCAGGTTCAAGCAATACTGATGTTACTAAAAGTAAGGAAATCGAAGGAATACGGGTTACTTTTAGCCATTTTACCGAGAAGACAAAATCGGCGGGAGCTGTGACCCCAACTCCCCTTCCTCAATTGGCGGCCCCCAAACTCCTGCCTCCCCTGAATTCGAACCCTAGTTACGGGCCTGACATGACAATCTTAACACTCCACCAAACAGTAATACTTATATAATAGTTCTTGAAAAACTGGTCATTATCGTGATATATGGACTGCCCACAGGACAGTGGTATTGACTAAGATAGTGATAATGACTGAGCCAACGGCGAGGTCATTATCGCTGTCACAGTCAATACCACTGTCCTACGGGACGATTTCTATGACAAAGAGTGAAGACCAGTCGTAGTAATACTGCCATTCATTTTAGTGCAATTTTTCAGTATATAAATACTTAATCAAGTTATCTTTAATTTTATATTTAACGAAAACATATAATAAACAATTCAACAACTTTAATACAATATTAAAATCAGGAACATGTTTCATAAAAGGTAAATCTCTCAAAACAGAAGCCACGCCCCAGCGGTCATTATCAGACGGAAACCACGCCCCAACGGTCATTATCAGACGGAAACCACGCCCCACCGGTCATTATCATGTAAAAGTTCGTTAACGACCGGTTTTCTGGTCCGTTTTTTCTGTTAATGACCGATGGAATTTATTACTGAAGAATAATGAATGCCATGTGACCCCTTTTTATCCAATAAGAGAATCTTATTCTCAACCGATATAGTACACTCTCATGAAAAAAAGTTCCTCAGCAATATTATTTTACCTACGAAAACATGTTAAACTCGTAACGCCCCATGATCGGCATCCTATTTTAAAATAGCAGCTGAATAATGATTCCCAGTCAGTATAAGCTCTAGATAGATTTAAAGTCTAAGGTACGAACCATTTGGTCTGAGATATTTGAGAGATAAAAAATTGACCCTGATTTTTGCATTTAACAAAAATTCTGGCCGTATCTGGATTGAAAACAATAATCTTGTCCTTTTTTTTTTTTGCTATTAGAAACGAATATACAACAGAATTATTAAGCATTAAATGAACATGATGAATAAAAAACGGGCGTATTTTTTTTTTTGGGGGGGGGGGGGGAGGCCGGAGGTTTCCATGTCTGACCGGAATGTCTGTTTCGCCGAACTGATATATTGAATACTTTTTTCAAGACCAGACTGCAACCTGCCTGCTGATAGTAGCCTTTATGTCTACATTTTTCTACCTTTATTCATAAATTCGTTGTCCGATGATATCAGACTCTTTCGTAGCTTTTGATTGATTTGAATTCCTCACATCCCTTAATTTTGTTGGGTGAAACATATCAACCAATCATTTGGATAAATATTGCTTGTTTGTCTTTTTTAGCTCGTGTCCGTCGTATTGTAAATTTCATCGAATAGCCCGACTTATATCTTGTTTACAACAAGAAATCTGTGGGGTTATGATAACTTAACTTACAACAAACCAGCGAGAATTTTCCATGTCTTTTTTTTTACAGAAAAGTCACACATCAAATTTATCAGAAAATAGCTTTCAATACGTACTATCATTTTATGATAGACAATTAATAGGGAGAATACAGCATCGAAAATGTCCAACCCTTACACTTTTCAGGAACTACAAAATATATATGCTCCACGCCACGAATCGTTTTAAAAGTGCATATTATTACACTTATTTCATGTTTTTTTAGCCAAAAAAAGTCCCAATTTTTTTTCTAAAATATATTTTTTCTCAATTACACAGACTCAAAACACATCAGTTTCACATCGGCGCGAATTTAAACACCTTCGCCCCCCCCCCCCTTTCCAAAATCCTGGATCCGCCCCTGGTTAGGGATTGAAACGGTACTTGGAAGGCCATATAATTTACCTCAATTTAGGATAGACTCTTGAATATTACAGTCCAAATCAGATGAACGGATCATATAAACCGGAGGGAAAATATGATACAAGCCCAAACAAACAAAAAAAATAAACAAGTCTAAATTGAAAACTACGTTTAAACCTAGTATGATTGCGTTGGATATATATACAAATCTAAATTGAAAACAACGTTCAAACATATAATTGCGTTGGATAAAAACAATTTTATACGTGTAAATGTAAAACAAATTTCATTGTAGAGGGGTCTAAATACAGCACAAAAAAAAAGACCAAAAAAGTGAAAAAGAATATTTTATCAAAACGCATTTGACTAAGAGGTCGAACAACTTATGCTCTTAGACCCTGCAGACTGCCATTGACAAATGCCAAATAAATAGATCACTAGATGTAACAAAGTGGATCTTTCTTTATATCAATTTAATACAAAATGGAAAACAAAAACAGTAAACTTGCATCAAAGATGGTAAACCATAAACAAACTAAAATCTGTACACCATATCCGGATTTCGACAACTCTTCACAATATAAATACCTGATTAACTCGTTTTAGCAGGGGTACAACTATATTTATTGTATGAAATGATTGTAACCTATAATCAAAGTACTGAAGTACTGAACATCGGATGACCGCAAGTTCTTGTGTATGGTCTGACAAGCACTTGTCTCAGAAAAAAATATCACAACTCCATACCAGAATGATTGATTGATTGATTATCTTTATTTCCTCCATATATGAAGATTTTACAATTTATATTATAAGAACAGAATCAAGAACATAACACTAACATATTTACATATTCTAAACAACATCAAAGTATATAAACAGCAATAAAAAAAAGTCTATAGGTAGTTACATAATTACATATGAAATAGAGTCGATAACAACACGGCCGACACTCGGCTAACCGAGAGTTTGGTCGGTTAATCTATATTGAGTATGTGGCTATATCGGCGGTTGGTCTGTTAATCGGGTTGGCTAAAGTCTGTTAATCAGGTGTTATCGAGAAAATCATTGCAAGGTCAAAATGTTTCATTGTATAACTTTTTAATTATATTTATATCATAAAAACTATTCATGTCTGACAAAACGATTTGGAATACTGAATCCAGTGGTGTAATTATTTTTTTTCTAGCTTCAATAAACGATCTATAAAATGAAAAGGCGAGTTACTCATCAGTAAATTTATACACATTTTACACACACAAAATGTACACAAAAATGACAAGTTGGTTGAGTTTACTTGCATGCAATATTTTGAACATCGAAAAAAGACAGGCATTATGTTTGTTTACCATATTAACATCAATATGTAAAAAATCTGCACGAAAAACTGTATTTTGGTGACATAAATAAATTTTCAATAAAAATGTGGTCTGTTAATGGGTCGGATGTATAAAACTCGGTCTGTTAATTGGTCTGTTAAGAGTTATGAATGACATTACAAGCATAATTTAATTGCTATATGGGGTGTTATCTGAATAAAGGGATAGACTCAAGATTAGTGGCTAGAATATATGGAAACAACACATGAAAAATGAAACATAAGTTTAGACAATGGAATCTGAAAATTGATAGAAATGGTTTCAAAAAGTGTAATATCAAAGTAATATTAATTTCAAAAGACAATACATACCGGAAATAAACTCCTCATAGATACCAGGATTGAAATTTTATATTTACGCCAGACACGCGTTTCGTCTACGAAAAACTCATCAGTGACGAAAAAAATGTTTAAAAGGCCAAATAAAATACGAAGTTGAAAAGCATTGAGGAAACACAACTAATACCGGCGTCACACATCAGCGTATAGCACTGGCGTGTTCAAAATCATTTACGCTGCCAATACGCTAGTAATTTTGGATGCATTTAACCTGTCAATCATTTGTAACGTGTGCAAAACGAGCTTTAAGCGTGTATTGGGCGTACTAGAAACGTATGTTGGCGTATGTTGTATGTTTTTTTTATGCTGCATACAAATTTCCTGTGATTGTAGCGTTCATCAAGCGTATTTACTTTCCTTCATTGGCTAGAGGAATAGGGGGGGGGGTTGATATCTCATAAACATGTTTATCCCCGCCGCAATTTTGCGCCTGTCCCAAGTCAGGAGCCTCTGGCCTTTGTTAGTCTTGTGTGATCTATATAGCTAGTATACATATCTTTTAAGGGGCCAGCTGAAGGACGCCTACGGGTGCGGGAGTTTCTCTCTACATTGAAGACCCATTGGTGGCCTTGGCCTGCTCTATGGTCGGGTTGTTGTCGCTTTGAAACATTCCCCATTTCCTTTCTCAATTTTACCTTTGTATTTCGACGTACTAAAAACTTATGCAACGCGCTTTGAACTATTGCTAAGCGTTCCTATGGCATGCAACTAACGTATACCGACTTTGTCAATTTTCTCTGTACGTTTGGTGCACGCCGGTCTATACGCCAATGTGTGACGCCGGCATAAGGTAATCTATTCCTGAGGTAGAAAAGCCTTAATATTTCAAAGAAAACGCATGGAATTTAACCAGCTGCATTACAACACATGACAGATTCATAGATGTTACAGACTTTAAACAGACAAAAAAAAATAAGGCTGATTGATATCTTGGCGTAAATAATAAATTCGTGCGAATTCGAGCGGCCAATCAGTCCATATAACGCTATATTGAAGTGACACACCCTTCAATGAAATACAAAGAAATAAAATTAAAATAAAAGTTCTCTTTCTATAAGGATACTGTTGCACCGTATTGTAATTTTTTCGTCACAAGTACATCTCATTTTTTTCAATGTGAAAATATAAACTAAAAGTAGTAAGACTATTGTCGTGGCTAAATAACTCTTAACTGACACGATTTAAATTGTCCAACCCATTAACAGACTGTATTCTCCTAATATTCATTAAAATGTGGTATTACTCAACTTATATAACAATTATGAAATATTTATCAATGACAATTATTTTTTTAGAACCAAAGTACTATTTTGTGTCCTTTAAATCATATATAAAAATGTTTTTTAGCCTTTTATCCAAAATATTGCTATGCGTACAAGCATAAAAACCACATACTTGCGAGACGCCTTTTCGTTTTACTTAAAACTGCGCAGGCTATGCATTTTTTTTACTGGTGGAAAATGTTCTATGATAGATATCATTTTGTCAGACACTTTTCTTTTTTTTATGTGGTTCTCATAATATGGCAAAAATCTGTATATTTAACAGAGTTTAACATTAAATTGTGAGTTTTACTCTTAACAGACGTATAACCAACCCGATTAACAGACCAACCGCCGATATAGCCGCATACTCAATATAGATTAACCGACCAAACTCTCGGTTAGCCGAGTGTCGGCCGTGAACAAAACGTCTATGATTCACCAATTTCATACAAGAACAACATTAGTTAAGATCAAATATGTGACTATAAAGATCATAATTGAAGACCTGATATAGTTTATACATATAATCTGCCATGTGGCACATCAAGAGGCTCCATACATCAGCACTTATAGTTTGCATGGTATGATTCATACTTCCAAGTAACGACTCGACAATTTCGTCATCATCTCAAGTTGATTAAAGAAACGAACGGAATCTTCTACGTCAAGAATATCAACAATTTTGTAGAACATTTCTGTCCGAATTTGTAAAAGAGATGTACAGCAAAGTATATAATGCATAAGTATATCCGTATTATATAAGTTACACAAGGAGCATTTGCCTGTTTGTATAGCTATGGATCCTAATTTCACAAGCGTCATCTATACTATTAAACGAGAAGACCTCATTTTTGGTGTCGCTTCTCTTCTTTCCACAATAAATTAATCAACACGCCTCTGTGTCCTATAGGTACAGTGCATAGTCGCATTTGTCATCCATTCATATGATTATTCAGATTAAGTTATTTTGGGAGAAAAACTATTAAACGAGAAGACCTCATTTTTGGTGTCGCTTCTCTTCTTTCCACAATAAATTAATCAACACGCCTCTGTGTCCTATAGGTACAGTGCATAGTCGCATTTGTCATCCATTCATATGATTATTCAGATTAAGTTATTTTGGGAGAAAAACGAGAAAAAAGGCATCCGGATATTGTCCCGTCATTGGACGAAATTTTAAGTCAGATTAGACTTCCGGTTTGCGTTTTTCCTTGAACACACATATACTACGAATAAAGTGTTACAGTATTTTAAATTTATCTGCTTTCATTTTCAAGTTTACTATCCACGGCGATCACAGAGTTTATTATATAGAGGGTCTGTATACTATATCAATGACCACCATGGATCGATTAGTAAACTTAGAATTGAAAGTAAATACACTTTATTTATATAGTAATGAATGTTCATAATATACAGATAAGCGCTAAAATAATTCATGTGAACTTTTAATACCTTTTCTGAAATTCTCCAGTCATTACAAAAAAAAAGATGTGGTATGATTGCCATGTTGAGACAACTCTCCACAAGAGACCAAAAATGACACAGAAATTAACAACTATAGCTAGGTCACCGTACGGCCTTCATCAACAAGCAAAGCCCATACCGCATACTCAGCTTAAAAAGGCCCCGACATGACAATGTAAAACAATTCAAACTAGAAAACTAGCGGCCTTATTTATGTACAAAAAATGAATGAAAAACAAATATGTAACACATAAACAACCACTGAGTTACAGGCTCCTTACTTAAATGTTCATAACATACTAAAGGTATGTTCATATTGAAATTGATAGAAAACCAGAAATTGGGGATTTCGGAAATAAAGGAGGAGGGATAAAAAAAAAATAAAGTTCCTGTCCCCAATAACCTATGACTTATGATACTTTTGCTGAAATTCGCCAGTCATAACATTTAAAGGTATGTTCATATTGAAATTGATAGAAAACAAAAAATTGGGGATTTCGGAAATAAAGAAGGAGGGATAAAAAAAAATAAAGTTCCTGTCCCCAATAACCTATGACTTATGATACTTTTGCTGAAATTCTTCAGTCATTCAATATTTTACAAAATTCTTCCAACAACACTTTACATAATTTAAACTACGCTCTGAATGCCCGCGATTTCGCGGGTGTGTTCTAGTAAATTTTGAATTTAGAGATGGATAAGTTACCGCTAGTCGTAACAAACGATGCTTCGTCAAACATGTACTATGTATGGTACCGCTTAAGTTCTGATCGCCGTTCAACTGAGTGTTTCCATTTGTTTTCTTCGTATATGTCTAAAGTCTGTTTTACAATTTTGCTCCACAGTAGCTTGTCTGGAAAAGTCAATGATATTTGACTGGTCTCACCGGTTAATATTTGTCCCATACGAAAATCAAACATCCGTTTATGTATAATTGTTGTCGATTTTGCACGACACAGTCTCCCAAAAAACAAAAGTTTCATTTTATCAGTATATCCTTCGACAGACCACAAACCAACATTACTAATACAAGAGTCAGTCGGACTACGTTTATCCATCATAAGAATAAATCTGACGAAATATCTTTGAGTTATTTCCAACATTTCAGTTTCACGGTAGGGTAGCTGACCCAAAGTTTCACATCCATAAAGTGCAGTTGTAAGGATAACTCATTGCCATATCAAGTTATTAGTTAATGTGAGGTTAATGTACAGATATATTTTTTTCTGAGACAAGTGTACGCGTGTATGATAAATTAATGACAGGGAATTCAACCTCACAGTAATAACTATTATATTGTAGTGATACAAATCAGTATACTCAAGTTTTATGATTTCTGCGTATTTATCATATTTATAGATTGGTTAAAAACTCAACATGAAAGTTTCGTAATGGAAATCTAGGCGACAGCAATACACCGGAATGACCTCACGGTCATCCGCTGTAAAAATCACTGACCGAGACATTAATTGATCTCTTATAAATACAGAAGAGTTGCCAAATTGTCAATCATACCACGTCTGATACGATGCTTTTTGTCCGCAATTTGCTTTTTGTCCGTTTTTGCTTTTTGTCCGATAATTTTGCTTTTTGTCCGACACTTTTGCTTTTTGTCCGTTTTGCTTTTTGTCCGATAATTTTGCTTTTTGTCCGACACTTTTGCTTTTTGTCCGTTGCTTTTTGTCCATTTTTCTTTTTGTCCGATAATTTTGATTTTTGTCCGACACTTTAATTCGTCATTTTCGTATGATCTAACTAATTGAAACAATTTTGTAAGAAATGAATCAAAACACTATGTGAAATAATGCCGGATCTTTTTAATTTATTTATTTTGTTTCGAAGGATAAACTAGTGGGTTTTCCCAACTAACAGAAATTCCTTGGTTTAATGTATGGACGACCTGAATACCAAAATACATGTATATATAAAAATTAAAATACTAAACATTTTATTTTTTATTTTCAAAAGGTGTTTGCTTAATCTTAATCCTCTGATTAGCTGACGAATTGGTTTGACTGTAAATCCGGCGTAAAATAACGGGATAACGTTTCTCCGACACTTTTCTCTATCTTCATCAACGATCTGGTTAAAGAAGTTAATGATTTGAATTTAGGATTTGATATTAATGGAAGACAGATCTCACTTCTACTTTACGCTGATGATATTGTTATGTTCGCAAAAAGTGAGAAGGAACTTCAACAAATGTGATTCATAGCTGGTGTAAACGTTGGAGGGTTCTGATCAACACGGACAAATCTAAGTGCGTGCACTTTCGTAAAGGACGTAAAAAGCAGAGTGAATTTAACTTTTCAATCGGCAATAATGCGTTAAAAACAGTGGACGATTACAAATACTTAGGTGTAACTTTTAACTGTAAAGGTAACTTTAATTTACATGCAGAGACTTTGGCTAAAGGTGCAGGAAGAGCCTTAGGTAAAATTATTTCGAAAATCCATAGTTTAAAGGATTTTGGTTTTCAGTCTTATGAAAAACTTTTTAACTCGTGTGTTACTCCAATCCTTGACTACGCATCTGGAATATGGGGAAATAGGAAGTTCCAATCAATAGACAACGTACAGAACAGAGCAATTCGATATTACTTAGGCGTTCACAGATTTGCACCAATTCTAGCACTGTATGGGGATACTGGATGGATACCAAGTCAGTTTCGGCATTGGGTGAACATTATTCGATACTGGAATAGGCTTTTATCGTTTGAAGACGACCGATTAACGAAAGTAGTGTTCAATAGGGATTATGATCGTTGCACAAACAATTGGTGTAGTGACACTAAAGATATTTTCACTAAACTTAATATGTTACATTATTACGAAAGTAGAACAATGGTGGATTTAAAATCTTTTGAACAAATTGTACGAATTTATTACAGTGATATATGGAGAGAGTCCTTGATAAAAAAAAACCAAAGCTACGATCTTACTTAAACTTTAAAACAAACTTCGAACTAGAGCACTATGTAAAACTAAATCTTACGAAACACGAGCAATCTGTGCTAGCCCAGTTTAGATGCGGGATATTACCGATCAGAATTGAGACTGGTAGATATATTGGGGAACCAGTAGAAAAACAGACTATGCCGATTTTGTAATTCTCAAAATGTTGAAAGTGAGCTACATTTTCTTATAAACTGCACATTTTATAATGATATCAGACAAACTGTTTTAGCGAGATATTAATGGTGCCTGACTTTACGCAACTAGATGAGCAGGGGAAATTAACATTTCTAATGGTGAACCATCCAAGGAAAATAGCTAAATACTTAGCAGCGTCACTTTTCCGTAGAAAACAAACAGTTTACTCTAGTTAACATTCTTAAACTTTTTTCACAAACATTAGATGAATAATATATGAACTTTTACAATCGTTAATTCTTAATCTATAATTATCTGTATTTAAATTTAAATTGGCAATTGACACGTGATATTAGAACATTTATATTGAACTAACAGTAAAAGGTGACTTATTGGTCCATTGGGCCGGGTGTATTATATATGTAATTATATTTTGTACAAATTTATGCTGATTTACACATGTCACTATAATAAACAATTTACTTACTTATAGATATATCATGTCGATTGTGCCGCAATGACCATTAGAGGGGTTACGGAGATTTAAATGCCAAAATACGCCGCGTGAAATTAAGAAATAGCCAATTTTGAATAATGAAATGGATATTTTGAATAATGGAATGGACTGCTGCGACCCTTCAGCCCCTAATAACATATACCTTATGACTCATTCGAAAGCTTAACGTATTGCTATACCTTATACGTCATTCAAAAGCGTACCAACAGCGGAGAAACAGGTGGTATATAGCCTATAGCTATACAAAGAAGAATAAAATGGGTATATAAATATTGACCATTAAAGGGGTTATGGAGGACGTAAATGCCAAAATTCTTATTAACCGTATTTGAAGGCTAAATTAGTACTCAGCTGTCTAAAAATGAATTTATTGCACTATAACTTTCATATCCACCGTGGCCAAAATACGAAACCAAACTCCTTACTGTGAATTGCTTCCTTATACGTCATTCAAAAGCGTTCCAACAGAGAAACAAGAGGTATATAGCGTATAGCTATACAAAGAGGAATACAATGGTTATGAACAGTATGTTCCGCAATGACCATTAGAGGTGCCAAAATACACGTTGTTAAAAACAGTTTTGTTACTCTATCAAGCTTTCAAATGGTGTATTAAGGTTTCTTGAATTAGAGGCTGACTGGTTGCAGCAGTCTATTCCATTATTCAAAATAAGCTATGTCTTTTAATAGTCACATGTATTTCGATATTTAGGTCCTTCGTTTCTCCTCTTATAGGCGACGAGGAACACACTGACTATATACCTTTTGCTCCTCTATTAATAAGCCTTCGAATGAGGTATACGGTATAAGTGTAAATAGGGGTTGAAGGGCCGCAGCAGCCATTCTATTATTCAAATTATCCATTTCATTATTCAAAATTGGCTATTTCTTAATTTTCACGTGTATTTTGGCATTTTGGTCCTCTCCGTAACCCCTCTAATGGTCATTGCTGTACAATTATCATGTCATATCTATAATCAAGGGATGAAGAATAGCAAAGGTCCAGTGAAAATAATAAAAGACAACGTAAAGTATTTGAATTTTTATATATTTATGGTATTCAGGTCGTCCATACATTAAACCAAGAAATTTCTGTTAAAAAATAGTTAGGGAAACCCTCTAGTTTTTCCTCCGAAACTAGATAAATAAACAAAGTTTAACATTTCAAAGAGTGTTTGGATTTTTTTGTCTGATATTAATTTGAATATTTGTAAGATCAAAATTACGAATTTATAATACGGGATATAGTGTCACAGTCAAAAAATATTATTATATTTCATTATTCACTTTTCAACGTGAATACTGAAACAAAAACCAATTCATTATTCATTATTCATCACTTAACGTATAGTGATTAATGAAATAAAATATTTCATTATTCATTATTGAATTTTGAATAATGGAAAATGAATAATGGACGTACTTCAGCGCTGTCATACAAATTGTGTCATTTTGTCACAACCTGTAGCTTGCGAAAATGCTCGGTGACCTATCATATTTATTAAACTTTTGAACATTTATTTACACAGTTCATATATACATTTTTGTACTACGTTTTGGCACATTCTAGCATTTTTAATCTAAACTCCCATACCACCTTAAAGAAGATTTTCATCTATATTTTTAAGTTTTGTCATATATTATAGAAAAATTATTATAGATTAAGATACACTTTTTAAATCACAAAAATGATCAGCAAGTCAAGATCTACCAACAAGTCAAATGTTGTCGACAAAGTTAAGTAGACTGTGAATCTTTATAGAAGTAATTGCACTTAAATGAGGATTTTTTTATCCTCTTTTGTGTTTTGAGCAAAACTAAACAAGAAAGAAGGAATCGAAACAGCACATGGTCAGCAATACAAGACCAACAAAACAGATTTTGTCATGAATTATATTCTTGTGTATAATGTTGGAGAGTGTCCTTTGTTTAATATGCACATAGAACCAGGTGATCACAAAGGCTATTTAAAGCTTCTAGTTTATTTTTATTAGAACTATGCATAGATGGTTAAACATGACTGTTAAGACTAATGTCGAATACTTTTCGCTTAATAGATTTTTGGAACATATGTGAAGGACAAGGGTTATTTGAACGGACGTAATTCGAGTTCGAACGTTTTCTAACTCAAGTATGACTTTTTTCTTGCTTTTCCTATCGACATGTAAAGTTTAGCTTATGTCATGAATGTCACGCCCTTATTGTAAAAACACTTCAATAAACAGCAGACTATATGCCAGGTCTTTCTAACAACTAATGACAAACAATTTGGGGCGTAATTTAAGGAGGCTTTTCCAAGGATGCAATTGCTTGTAGACTGTATAATTACCCTTTACAGTATACCAAATAATCCACAAGTCCTCAAAAGGGACCTTTTAATGATAGGCCATGTCAAGAGAGATATAAAGGAACAAACGCCCAGCAGGATCGATGCATTTGTCTTAAACATCTACGATATTGATTCCGCTTGGCTTTCAAATTGACACGAGTATCCATTGGTGTTCATGTAAAACCTTTGGGGCTATATCAGTTTCATGGAAATTAACAAAGAGCATGGCAACCTTTCCTTGGTGATGTTTTAATGGCTGTCCGGCATATAAAAAAAAATATCTGTTAACCAACAAAATAAAATATCTTATGTGTACCAAAAGCCGCCAGCGATGGTCACAAAGACAATTTGCTACCTTCGTGGACCAAAGTCAGACTTTTCGCGGGATCCTATTAAACATCTAGTGGTGTCACTACATGTACCATGTGCTGTAGAGATTTCGTTGCACAACATGACAGAAACATTCTTTGTTAAGAATAAATGTTGATAATTCGACATTGGATGTTTCATATACCCATTGTAGCCGAAAAATGATAATGAAATACTTTTGTTTGATATCGATCATTTTTTTTTTTATATATATATGTCGTGTACAAGTTGCGATTTTGTACAGGTTATAACATGTACAAAAATATTGTACATGTTATAACTTGTATAATGCAAAAATACAAGTTATAACATGTACAAAAGTACCTCATACATGTTATAACCTGTACAAAATATTGCTTAAAAATGGTTTTAACTTGTACAAAATTGAAAATAAATCTTTATGAAGTAAAATATACATTTAAATTCACCAATGCATAACATGCATAAAGAACAACAATAAATAGGCCAGAACATGTCTTTTTCTTTAGAGGACAATCATCAAAAAGTTTCAGAAATATGTTTCATGACTTATGTTGGCAAAATGTGTTTTCGTGTAATTGTATGTTTTATACCCATTATGGCTTAAATAAGTGTGAAACTATTTACTAAATGCTTGCATTCCTCAATGACAATTACATTAGATACTAGTAATTAATTCTTTCAAAAAAGTTTAAGAACGATTCCTAATAAATTTGGGAAATGCTCCTCCCTCTCAATTTTATAGCATGCAAAGACTAAAACAATGTCTTATATGCTTACCATGTAAAAGCAAGAGAGAGAGGAAATAGTTTTCATCGGACCACGCTTCATTATCAATATCTTTGGATCTACTCTTCATCATTTTTGGCCTTCAGCATGACTCATGTAAATTTATAACTCAATTTTTGTTTATAAACTATAAGATCATGGCATGGGGCAAATGTCATTTTGATGTTTTAAATATATATCATCTACTTTGAAAGCATTTATTTGTGGCCTTTGGATGTTGTCTGCTCCATGGGCGGGTTGTTGTCTTTTAGACACATACCCCGTTTCAATTCCCAATTTTATTTGTAGACACATCTATTCTGGCTATCCTCTTATGTCTTTTAGTGTCAACTAGAATGAAAGTATTTGACTATTGCCTTCAAAGTGGACACTCACAATTATAATTCATCAAATAAAGATATGTCCATAGATAGTCATAAGAGGATCATAAGACATGTCCTAAGATATATCTTATGACAGGTCTCAGGAATGCTTTGTAATACCAACTCCTAGACATTAACTGTCTCAAAAAAGGAAAAAAACACACTAACATGAAGGAATAATAAATAAGTTATGAAAATGTTGTTGAGGTCAATATCATCTGTTGCGATTATAGAAAAATATCCTTATTTTTCGATTTTGTACAAGTTAAAACCATTTTTAAGCAATATTTTGTACAGGTTGTAACATGTATGAGGTAATATTGTACATGTTATAACTTGTATAATGCAAATATACAAGTTATAACATGTACAATATTTTTGTACATGTTATAACCTGTACAAAATTGCAACTTGTACACGACATATATACCTTATCATTTTGAATATAGATTTTGTTTTTGAAAAAGCAAGTGTTGGACTCACTCTTATATGCACTTATTTCATGTTAGCTGTCATTTTTTAAATGTGCTTATCTGAGACCAGGAGTGCATTCCAGCGGCTTTCTTTCGTTTACTTTTATACAGACCAGTGTTTTTTTTGTATTTGTGTCACCACTCTTAACTGCATGTAACATCTTGAACACTCAGAACAGCGAAACAAGATTTAGATTTCAGAAATAAATATCATTTAGCCATCAACAAATAACTTTTCAAGAGATGTTTTCGTTAAAGTATAAATCCATTATTTTTGTGCAATTCTAAGTCTTAACGACAAAAAAAAAAAGATAAACAGCACATTACGTAAAGCATTAAGTATTACCTATAGTATTTTATAACCTTCATTGGTGGTAGTTCATATATATTTCTGCTGTTATTTTTGGATATAAGTTATTGTCCTGAATAAACATCTGTATGCGTTTGTGCGTTTTTCCGCATGCGTTTCAATTTTATGATGAAAATTTCTTCTATTAACCAAGACAAAACTTTAAATTCGTCCGTTATAAATGTTTTCGCCAGAAATCCATGCTTAAACTAAATGAACTAGCCAAGGAATTTGTTTTTGTCTCGGCGGATATAGCTACTATTAATATCATTATTGTTTGACGTAAATTTTACATTGAGGTTCTGCAAAAGGAAATCACGAATTCACCAACATTCCAACTGACTTCATTTTCAGAAAACGACATCTATAACAAACACAAACTTTTAGCTACATCTTTACAAGCAGAACCAAATACAATGAAAGTCCCAACTATGTACTGGCTTCAGAAGCTACACAAAACACATTACAAGTGTATATATTTATATCATCTTCAAGCCATTGGTGCATTACTAAATTGTCTATTCTACTTACAGATACACTTGGTACAATCAAAAACCTGATAATAAATTGTTCAAATAAGGTCTTTGAAAATAGTGGAATTAATTACTTTTGGAGTGTCAAAAACTCGTTGGAAGTACTTGATAAATTGCATGCATATATTGGTGATTTTGAATCTGTTCAAAGTTATGATTTTTCTACCCTATATACCACTTTGCCTCATATTCTTATTAAGAAACAAAAATTACATCCCTAATTAATTGGGCATTTAAAAAGTCAGAATGCCAATACATATGTTCAAACTCTTTTCGGTCATTTTTTAGAAGCAACAAACAAATGAACTATGTCAATTGGACATGCTTTGATACTATATTTGCGCTTGAATTTTTACTTGATAACAATTTTGTTCGCTTTGGAGATTCCGTATATCGTCAAGTTATTGGAATTCCAATGGGGACTAACTGTGCACCACTTATTGCGGACCTGTTTTTGTATTGTTTTGAGTTACAAACTATGACTTAAACCAGCAAAGATCCATCGAAACAACATCTGAAACAAAATTTAACAATATTTTTAAATTTTTGGATGATATATTGGCTCTCAATAATGACGACTTCAGTATGTATACTAAAGAAATTTCTCCTGTTGAACTTACTTTAAATATAGCTAATATTACATGTAACAATGACCACTGTCCTTTCCTCGATCTTGATATCTACAAGAATTTATGATAAAAGAGATGATTTTTCATTTCCTATTGTTAATTATCCATGTTTAGATGGTGACATTCCCTTGTCACCATCTTATGGTGTTTATATATCTCAACTTGTACGATTCGCTCGTGTATGTAACAACGTATTAGATTTTAGCGAGAGAAAATTATGTATTACTGAAAAATTATTACACAAGGGTTTTCGATATCACAAACTAGTCAAAACATTTACTTAATTTATCATCGGTACAAGGAAATAATTCGTAAATATAACTCAACATGCACATATCTTATACGTTCAGGTGTTTCACATCCAATCTTTTATGGTAATATTCTTTACAAAGCACAAAAATTTCAGTATTCACCGCAAAAGCTAACAAAACCTTTAAACAGACTTATGAAGAAGGGATATAGTTACGATACTGTTGTCAGGTCATTAAAGATTGCATATTTTGGCTTTAATATTGATTCACTTATAGGGTCTTTGCAATTTTGCGCCTGTCCCAAGTCAGGATCCCCTGGCCTTTGTTAGTCTAGTATCCTTTTTAATTTTAGTTTCTTTGTATAATTCAGAGTTTGGTATGACGTCCATTATCACTGAACTAGTATGCATGTTTGTTTAGGGAGCTGAAGGACGCCTCCGGGTGCGGGAGTTTCTCGCTACATTGAAAACCCATTGGTGGCCTTCGGCTGTTGTCTGCTCTATGGTCGGGTTGTTGTCGCTTTTACTCATTCCCCATTTCCATTCTCAATTTTATTTATTATCTAATAGCAACAAATTTAATCATTATATTATTATCAAACATCACATAAAAATTGTGTTTTTACAATAAGTAGTTTTTAAGTAAACAAGTTAGTCAAGTGGTTTAAACGAGTTAGTTAAGTCGTTTAAACGAGTTAGTTAAGTCGTTAAAACAAGTAAGCAGTGTTGTTAGTTAAGTCGTTATAACAAGTAAGCTTACTCGTTATAACGACTTTAAAATAAAATTTCAATCAAACTAAAACTAAAAAATGCTAATTTACCTTAAAATTAAAATATCAGGGGCAGCAACCCCAAAACGCGTTGTCTAATGTAACTGAAAAATCTCGGGCTATAGATTATGACTTGATGAATATTTTTATCCCAGAACTAAATGCTTTAGTTTTAGAGATATAAGCTGAAATCTACATTTTACCACAATGTTTTATTTATAGACATGGCGGCCATCTTAATTTTTGGGCGGGGTCATCGGATACCTTTTGAAAACTACATACCCTAAGGATGATTGTGGCCATATTTGCTTTAATTTTGCCATTAGTTTCAGATTTTCTGAAAGTTATCGACGACGACGGATGCCAAGTGGTGAAAAAAACTCACTTAACCCTCTGGTCCAGGTGAGCTAAAAAGGCAAAACGGACAAAAAGCAACGGACAAAAAGCAAAAGTGTCGGACAAAAAGCAAAATTATCGGACAAAAAGCAAAATTATCGGACAAAAAGCAAAACGGACAAAAAGCAACGGACAAAAAGCAAAAGTGTCGGACAAAAAGCAAAATTATCGGACAAAAAGCAAAAGCGGACAAAAAGCAAATTGCGGACAAAAAGCACCGTATCACACGTCTTCTTTTTTGTATAAGGAATGATTGTAAGCTGCATCTATACATGTCTTTCTGGCAGCCAGCATATGATCTTGGCTTCATGTACAATGTTCAAATGTCAGTGTCAAGTTTATGTAGGTCAGTAATTTTCCAAGATACTATAAGCAATATGTCAACTTTACTATGTATACATATCTGTCTGGGAGTGTTAATCTCATTTTCAAGGTTTATTGGTCAATGTCGAGAATTCCTGGTTAAGTTTGTTTCTCAGATACTGTATTAAAGTGATATGTTAACTACTTTTGAACTATGAATGACTGTAAGATGTACATTTATGTCAAGCAGATATTTGTTTTACCACGATCCCATCTTCATGCATGGTTCTTTGGCCAAAGTTTGGTTAGTTTTCCCCCAATACCATAAGCAATAACCCAACTAACGTTAGTCGATAGAACAACTGTAAAGCGTAATGTCTGTCCGGAAGGTATCCATTTCGTGGTTCATTGATCAATCAGTTAAGTTTTCGTGGATAGGTATTTTATAAGTAGTTTTCAACTTTATTTATTTGATGGAATGATTGTAAACTATAAAATCACTGACAGACACACTGACTTTTTGGGTGCACATAAACTAATCATAGACGTGTCCGTCTGAGAAATAATTTGACCTTGATCTCATTTACATTGGGTCATTGCTAATGTTTAGTGTATGTTATTATTGTAAGTCCACATTTATCTTTCAACGTCCAACATAACAATAACCATGGTCAGTTAACCAGGTAAAACTTGTCAGCCTATGCGCTCTTATTTTACGCTTCATACATGTATGTAGATTTAAAATTTCCTTTCATATATATTGTTAACATTGAATCTTTCCATACAGCTTTATTTACAATTCATGTGTAAAAGTGAAAGTTTTTCTTACTGTAAGCAATATTTTTACTACATATCTGTCTGGGAGGGTTAATTTATCATGAACCTCATTTTCAAGATTTATTGGTCAATGTCGAGTATTCATGGTTAATAAGTCTGTTTCTCAGTTATTGTAAGCAATATGTTAACTACTTTTGGTATATGGAATGACTGTAAGATGTACATTTATGTCAATAGATATAGGAAGATGTGGTGTGAGTGCCAATGATACAACTCTCCATCCAAATAACAATTTAAAAAAAAAGTAAACCATTATAGGTCCATGTACGGCCTTCAACACGAAGCAGGTATTTACTGACGTCCATCTCAGATCACCTAATGTTCATACATGGTTCTTAGCAAAATCGAATGGTTGGGCTAGTGATTTCCCAATACTAGTATCAATAGGTCAACTACATTTGATATAAAGAATGACTGTAAGATGTACATTTATGTAAAACAGGTATTTTCTTACCTCGATCTAATGTTTATGCATGGTTCTTTGGCAAAATTTAAGTTTGAATGGTTGCGCTAGTGTATTCCCAATACTATTATTTATAGGTCAACTACTTTTGATATAAGGAATGCTTGTAAGATGTACATTTATATCAATCAGGTGTTTTCAGACATCGATCTAATGTTCATGCATGGTTCTTTGGCCAAATTACGTTTGAATGATTGGGCTAATGATTACCCAATACTATTATCAATAGGTCAACTACTTTTGATATATGGAACGATTGTAAGATGTACATTTATGTCAAGCGGGTATTTTCTGATCTTGATCGAATATTTATGCATGGTTCTTTAGCCAAAGTAAAGTTTGAATGGTTGGGCTAGTGATTACCCAATACTATTATCAATAGGTGAACTACTTTTCATATAAAGAATGACTGTAAGATGTACATTTAAGTCAAGCAAGTATTTTCTGACCTCGATCTAATGTTTATGCATGGTTCTTTGCTAAAAGTTACGTTTAAATGGTTGGGCTAGTGATTTCCCAATACTATGATCAATCGGTCAACTACTTTTGATATAACGAATGACTGTAAGATGTACATTTATGTCAAACAGGTATTTTCTTACCTCAATTTAATGTTTATGCATGGTTCTTTGGCCAAAGTTACGTTTGAATGGTTGGTCTAGTGATTCCCCAATACAACTATTTACAGGTCAACTACTTTTGATATAAGGAACGATTTAAGATGTGCATTAATGTCAAGCAGGTATTTTCTGACCTCGATGAAATGTTCATGCATGGTTCTTTGGTCAAAGTTAGGTTTGTATGGTTACGCTTGTGATGAACTAATGCTTTTATCAATAGGACAACTACTTTTGATATATGGAATGACTGTAAGATGTACATTGATTTTAAGCAGGTATTTTTCTGAACTCCATCTAAAGTTAATGCATGTTTTTTTGGCAAAAGTAAAGTTTGAATGGTTAGGCTAATGATTACCCAATACTATTATCAATAGGTCAACTACTTTTGATATATGGAACGATTGTAAGATGTACATTTATGTCAAGGAGGTATTTTCTGACCTTGATCTTATATTTATGCATGGTTCTTTAGCCACAGTAAAGTTTGAATGGTTGGGCTAGTGATTACCCAATACTATTATCAATAGGTGAACTACTTTTCATATAAAGAATTACTGTAAGATGTACATTTAAGTCAAGCAAGTATTTTCTGACCTCGATCTAATGTTTATGCATGGTTCTTTGGCCAAAATTAAGTTTAAATGGTTGCGTTAGTGAATTCCCAATACTATTATTTATTGGTCAACTACTTTTGATATAAGGAATGCTTGTAAGATGTACATTTATGTCAATCAGGTGTTTTCAGACATCGATCCAATGTTCATCCATGGTTCTTTGGCCAAATTACGTTTGAATGATTGGGCTTGTGATTTCCCAATATAAGTATCAATAGGTCAACTTCGTTTAATATATGGAACGACTGTAAGATGTACATTTATGTCAAGTAGGTATATTCTGACCTCGATCTAATGTTCATGCATGGTTCTTTGGCCAAAGTTAAGTTTGAATGGATGCGCTAGTGATTTCCCAATAGTATTATTTATAGGTCAACTACTTTTGATATAAGGAAGACTTAAGATGTACATATATGTCAATCAAGTATTTTCTGACCTCGATGAAATGTTCATGCATGGTTCTTTCGCCAAAGTTAAGTTTGTATGGTTACGCTTGATCAACTTATGCTTTTATCAATAGGACAACTACTTTTGAGATATGGAATGACTGTAAGATGTACATTGATGTTAAGCAGGTATTTTCTGACCTCCATCTATATTTAATGCATGTTTTTTTGGCCAAAGTAAAGTTTGAATGGTTGGGCTAATGATTACCCAATACTATTATCAATAGGTCAACTACTTTTGATATATGGAACGATTGTAAGATGTACATTTATGTCAAGCGGGTATCTTCTGACCTTGATCTAATATTTATGCATGGTTCTTTACCCAAAGAAAAGTTTGAAAGGTTGGGCTAGTGATTAAACAATACTATTATCAATAGGTGAACTACTTTTCATATAAAGAATATCTGTAAGATGTACATTTAAGTCAAGCAAGTATTTTCTGACCTCGATCTAATGTTTATGCATGGTTCTTTGGCCAAAATTAAGTTTGAATGGTTGCGCTAGTGAATTCCCAATACTATTATTTATAGGTCAACTACTTTTGATATAAGGAATGCTTGTAATATGTACATTTATGTCAATCAGGTGTTTTCAGACATCGATCTAATGTTCATGCATGGTTCTTTGGCCAAATTACGTTTGAATGATTGGGCTTGTGATTTCCCAATACTATTATTTATAGGTCAACTACTTTTGATATAAGGAACGACTTAAGATGTACATTTATGTCAATCAGGTATTTTCTGACTTCGATGAAATGTTCATGCATGGTTCTTTCGCCAAAGTTAAGTTTGTATGGTTACGCTTGTGATCACCTAATGCTTTTATCAATAGGACAACTACTTTTGATATATGGAATGACTGTAAGATGTACATTGATGTCAAACAGGTATTTTCTGAACTCCATCAAAAGTTAATGCATTTTTTTTTTGGCCAAAGTAACGTTTGAATGGTTTGGCTAATGATTACCCAATACTAGTATCAATAGGTCAACTACTTTTGATATATGGAACGATTGTAAGATGTACATTTAAGTCAAGCGGGTATTTTCTGACCTTGATCTAATATTTATGCATGGTTCTTTAGCCAAAGTAAAGTTTGAATGGTTGGGCTAGTGATTACCCAATACTATTATCAAAAGGTAAACTACTTTTCATACAAAGAATGACTGTAAGATGTACATTTAAGTCAAGCAAGTATTTTCTGACCTCGATCTAATGTTTATGCATGGTTCTTTGGCCAACATAAAGATTGAATGGTTGCGCTAGTGAATTCCCAATACTATCATAATATCTTTTGATATAAGGAATGCTTGTAAGATCTACATTTATGTCAATCATGTGTTTTCAGACATCGATCTAATGTTCATGCATGGTTCTTTGGTCAAATTACGTTTGAATGATTGGGCTTATGATTACCCAATACTATAGGTCAATAGGTCAACTACTTTTGATATATGGAACGATTGTAAGATAGATATAGGAAGATTAGGTGTGAGTGCCAATGAGACAACTCTCCATACAAATAACAATTTAAAAAGTAAACACATCGATCTAATGTTTATGCATGGTTCTTTGGCCAAAGTTAAGTTTCAATGGTTGCGCTAGTGATTTCCCAATACTATTATTTATAAGTCAATTACTTTTGATATAAGGAACGACTTAAGATGTACATTTATGTCAATCAGGTATTTTCTGACCTCCATGAAATGTTCATGCATGGTTCTTTGGCCAAAGTTAAGTTTGTATGGTTACGCTTGTGATCACCTAATGCTTTTATCAATAGGACAACTACTTACGATATATGGAATGACTGTAAGATGTACATTGATGTTAAGCAGGTATTTTCTGACGTCCATCTAAAGTTAATGCATGTTTTTTACTATTATCAATAGGTGAACTACTTTTCATATAAAGAATGACTGTAAGATGTACATTTAAGTCAAGCAAGTATTTTCTGACCTCGATCTAATGTTTATGCATGGTTCTTTGGCCAAAATTAAGTTTGAATGGTTGCGCTAGTGAATTCCCAATACTATTATTTATAGGTCAACTACTTTTGATATAAGGAATGCTTGGTAGATGTACATTTATGTCAATCAGGTGTTTTCAGACATCGATCTAATGTTCATGCAGGGTTCTTTGGCCAAATTACGTTTGAATGATTGGGCTTGTGATTTCCCAATATTATTATCAATAGGTCAACTTCGTTTGATATATGGAACGACTGTAAGATGAACATTTATGTCAAGTAGGTATATTCTGACCTCGATCTTATATTTATGCATGGTTCTTTAGCCACATTTATCTTTCAACTTCTAACATAAAAACAACTATGGACAGTTTACCAGGTAAAATATGTCAGACTGTGTGTTCTTGTTTTACTGTTCAAACATGTAGATTTAAAATTTCTTTTCATATATTGTTGTTAACATTGAATCTTTCCATACAGCTTTATTTACAATTCATGTGTAAAAGTGAAAGTTTTTCTTACTGTAAGCAATATTTTTACTACATATCTGTCTGGGAGGGTTAATTTAACATGAACCTCATTTTCAAGATTTATTGGTCCAATGTCGAGTATTCATGGTTAATAAGTCTGTTTCTCAGTTATTGTAGCAATATGTCAACTACTTTTGGTATATGGAATGACTGTAAGATGTACATTTATGTCAATAGATATAGGAAGATGTGGTGTGAGTGCCAATGATACAACTCTACATCCAAATAACAATTTAAAAAAAAAGTAAACCATTATAGGTCAATGTACGGCCTTCAACACGAAGCAGGTATTTACTGACGTCCATCTCAGATCATCTAATGTTCATACATGGTTCTTAGCAAAATCGAATGGTTGGGCTAGTGATTTCCCAATACTAGTATCAATAGGTCAACTACATTTGATATATGGAATGACTGTAAGATGTACATTTATGTCAAGCAGGTATTTTCCTACTTCGATCTAGTTCATGCATGGTACCTTGGTCAAAGATAAGTTTGAATGGTTGGGCTAGTGGTTTTCCAATACTAGTATCAATAGGTCAACTACTTTATATATATATGGAATGACTGTAAGATGTACATTTATGTCAAACAGGTATTTTCTGACCTCGATTTAATGTCTATGCATGGTTCTTTGGCCAAATTTAAGTTTGAATGGTTGCGCTAGTGAATTCCCAATACTATTATTTATAGGTCAACTACTTTTGATATATTAGGAATGCTTGTAAGATGTACATTTATGTCAATCAGGTGTTTTCAGACATCGATCTAATGTTCATGCATGGTTCTTTGGCCAAATTACGTTTGAATGATTGGGCTAATGATTACCCAATACTATTATCAATAGGTCAACTACTTTTGATATATGGAACGATTGTAAGATGTACATTTATGTCAAGCGGGTATTTTCTGATCTTGATCGAATATTTATGCATGCTTCTTTAGCCAAAGTAAAGTTTGAATTGTTAGGCTAGTGATTACCCAATACTATTATCAATAGGTGAACTACTTTTCATATAAAGAATGACTGTAAGATGTACATTTAAGTCAAGCAAGTATTTTCTGACCTCGATCTAATGTTTATGCATGGTTCTTTGCCAAAAGTTACGTTTGAATGGTTGGGCTAGTGATTACCCAATACTATTATCAATAGGTGAACTACTTTTCATATAAAGAATTACTGTAAGATGTATATTTAAGTCAAGCAAGTATTTTCTGACCTCGATCTAATGTTTATGCATGGTTCTTTGGCCAAAATTAAGTTTAAATGGTTGCGTTAGTGAATTCCCAATACTATTATTTATTGGTCAACTACTTTTGATATAAGGAATGCTTGTAAGATGTACATTTATGTCAATCAGGTGTTTTCAGACATCGATCTAATGTTCATCCATGGTTCTTTGGCCAAATTACGTTTGAATGATTGGGCTTGTGATTTCCCAATATAAGTATCAATAGGTCAACTTCGTTTAATATATGGAACGACTGTAAGATGTACATTTATGTCAAGTAGGTATATTCTGACCTCGATCTAATGTTCATGCATGGTTCTTTGGCCAAAGTTAAGTTTGAATGGATGCGCTAGTGATTTCCCAATAGTATTATTTATAGGTCAACTACTTTTGATATAAGGAAGACTTAAGATGTACATATATGTCAATCAAGTATTTTCTGACCTCGATGAAATGTTCATGCATGGTTCTTTCGCCAAAGTTAAGTTTGTATGGTTACGCTTGATCAACTTATGCTTTTATCAATAGGACAACTACTTTTGAGATATGGAATGACTGTAAGATGTACATTGATGTTAAGCAGGTATTTTCTGACCTCCATCTATATTTAATGCATGTTTTTTTGGCCAAAGTAAAGTTTGAATGGTTGGGCTAATGATTACCCAATACTATTATCAATAGGTCAACTACTTTTGATATATGGAACGATTGTAAGATGTACATTTATGTCAAGCGGGTATCTTCTGACCTTGATCTAATATTTATGCATGGTTCTTTACCCAAAGAAAAGTTTGAAAGGTTGGGCTAGTGATTAAACAATACTATTATCAATAGGTGAACTACTTTTCATATAAAGAATGTCTGTAAGATGTACATTTAAGTCAAGCAAGTATTTTCTGACCTCGATCTAATGTTTATGCATGGTTCTTTGGCCAAAATTAAGTTTGAATGGTTGCGCTAGTGAATTCCCAATACTATTATTTATAGGTCATCTACTTTTGATATAAGGAATGCTTGTAATATGTACATTTATGTCAATCAGGTGTTTTCAGACATCGATCTAATGTTCATGCATGGTTCTTTGGCCAAATTACGTTTGAATGATTGGGCTTGTGATTTCCCAATACTATTATTTATAGGTCAACTACTTTTGATATAAGGAACGACTTAAGATGTACATTTATGTCAATCAGGTATTTTCTGACTTCGATGAAATGTTCATGCATGGTTCTTTCGCCAAAGTTAAGTTTGTATGGTTACGCTTGTGATCACCTAATGCTTTTATCAATAGGACAACTACTTTTGATATATGGAATGACTGTAAGATGTACATTGATGTCAAACAGGTATTTTCTGAACTCCATCTAAAGTTAATGCATTTTTTTTGGCCAAAGTAACGTTTGAATGGTTTGGCTAATGATTACCCAATACTAGTATCAATAGGTCAACTACTTTTGATATATGGAACGATTGTAAGATGTACATTTAAGTCAAGCGGGTATTTTCTGACCTTGATCTAATATTTATGCATGGTTCTTTAGCCAAAGTAAAGTTTGAATGGTTGGGCTAGTGATTACCCAATACTATTATCAAAAGGTAAACTACTTTTCATACAAAGAATGACTGTAAGATGTACATTTAAGTCAAGCAAGTATTTTCTGACCTCGATCTAATGTTTATGCATGGTTCTTTGGCCAACATAAAGATTGAATGGTTGCGCTAGTGAATTCCCAATACTATCATAATATCTTTTGATATAAGGAATGCTTGTAAGATCTACATTTATGTCAATCATGTGTTTTCAGACATCGATCTAATGTTCATGCATGGTTCTTTGGTCAAATTACGTTTGAATGATTGGGCTTATGATTACCCAATACTATAGGTCAATAGGTCAACTACTTTTGATATATGGAACGATTGTAAGATAGATATAGGAAGATTAGGTGTGAGTGCCAATGAGACAACTCTCCATACAAATAACAATTTAAAAAGTAAACACATCGATCTAATGTTTATGCATGGTTCTTTGGCCAAAGTTAAGTTTCAATGGTTGCGCTAGTGATTTCCCAATACTATTATTTATAAGTCAATTACTTTTGATATAAGGAACGACTTAAGATGTACATTTATGTCAATCAGGTATTTTCTGACCTCGATGAAATGTTCATGCATGGTTCTTTGGCCAAAGTTAAGTTTGTATGGTTACGCTTGTGATCACCTAATGCTTTTATCAATAGGACAACTACTTACGATATATGGAATGACTGTAAGATGTACATTGATGTTAAGCAGGTATTTTCTGACGTCCATCTAAAGTTAATGCATGTTTTTTACTATTATCAATAGGTGAACTACTTTTCATATAAAGAATGACTGTAAGATGTACATTTAAGTCAAGCAAGTATTTTCTGACCTCGATCTAATGTTTATGCATGGTTCTTTGGCCAAAATTAAGTTTGAATGGTTGCGCTAGTGAATTCCCAATACTATTATTTATAGGTCAACTACTTTTGATATAAGGAATGCTTGGTAGATGTACATTTATGTCAATCAGGTGTTTTCAGACATCGATCTAATGTTCATGCAGGGTTCTTTGGCCAAATTACGTTTGAATGATTGGGCTTGTGATTTCCCAATATTATTATCAATAGGTCAACTTCGTTTGATATATGGAACGACTGTAAGATGAACATTTATGTCAAGTAGGTATATTCTGACCTCGATCTTATATTTATGCATGGTTCTTTAGCCACATTTATCTTTCAACTTCTAACATAAAAACAACTATGGACAGTTTACCAGGTAAAATATGTCAGACTGTGTGTTCTTGTTTTACTGTTCAAACATGTAGATTTAAAATTTCTTTTCATATATTGTTGTTAACATTGAATCTTTCCATACAGCTTTATTTACAATTCATGTGTAAAAGTGAAAGTTTTTCTTACTGTAAGCAATATTTTTACTACATATCTGTCTGGGAGGGTTAATTTAACATGAACCTCATTTTCAAGATTTATTGGTCCAATGTCGAGTATTCATGGTTAATAAGTCTGTTTCTCAGTTATTGTAGCAATATGTCAACTACTTTTGATATATGGAATGACTGTAAGATGTACATTTATGTCAATAGATATAGGAAGATGTGGTGTGAGTGCCAATGATACAACTCTACATCCAAATAACAATTTAAAAAAAAAGTAAACCATTATAGGTCAATGTACGGCCTTCAACACGAAGCAGGTATTTACTGACGTCCATCTCAGATCATCTAATGTTCATACATGGTTCTTAGCAAAATCGAATGGTTGGGCTAGTGATTTCCCAATACTAGTATCAATAGGTCAACTACATTTGATATATGGAATGACTGTAAGATGTACATTTATGTCAAGCAGGTATTTTCCTACTTCGATCTAGTTCATGCATGGTACCTTGGTCAAAGATAAGTTTGAATGGTTGGGCTAGTGGTTTTCCAATACTAGTATCAATAGGTCAACTACTTTATATATATATATGGAATGACTGTAAGATGTACATTTATGTCAAACAGGTATTTTCTGACCTCGATCTAATGTCTATGCATGGTTCTTTGGCCAAATTTAAGTTTGAATGGTTGCGCTAGTGAATTCCCAATACTATTATTTATAGGTCAACTACTTTTGATATATAAGGAATGCTTGTAAGATGTACATTTATGTCAATCAGGTGTTTTCAGACATCGATCTAATGTTCATGCATGGTTCTTTGGCCAAATTACGTTTGAATGATTGGGCTAATGATTACCCAATACTATTATCAATAGGTCAACTACTTTTGATATATGGAACGATTGTAAGATGTACATTTATGTCAAGCGGGTATTTTCTGATCTTGATCGAATATTTATGCATGCTTCTTTAGCCAAAGTAAAGTTTGAATTGTTGGGCTAGTGATTACCCAATACTATTATCAATAGGTGAACTACTTTTCATATAAAGAATGACTGTAAGATGTACATTTAAGTCAAGCAAGTATTTTCTGACCTCGATCTAATGTTTATGCATGGTTCTTTGCCAAAAGTTACGTTTAAATGGTTGGGCTAGTCATTTCCCAATACTATGATCAATCGGTCAACTACTTTTGATATAAAGAATGACTGTAAGATGTACATTTATGTCAAACAGGTATTTTCTGACCTCAATTTAATGTTTATGCATGGTTCGTTGGCCAAAGTTACGTTTGAATGGTTGGTCTAGTGATTCCCCAATACAACTATTTACAGGTCAACTACTTTTGAAATAAGAAATGCTTGTAAGATGTACATTTATGTCAATCAGGTGTTTTCTGACCTCGATCTAATGTTTATGCATGGTTCTTTGGCCAAAGTTAAGTTTCAATGGTTGCGCTAGTGATTTCCCCATACTATTATTTATAAGTCAACTACTTTTGATATAAGGAACGATTTAAGATGTACATTTATGTCAATCAGGTATTTCTGACCTCGATGAAATGTTCATGCATGGTTCTTTGGTCAAAGTTAGGTTTGTATGGTTACGCTTGTGATGAACTAATGCTTTTATCAATAGGACAACTACTTTTGATATATGGAATGACTGTAAGATGTACATTGATTTTAAGCAGGTATTTTTCTGAACTCCATCTAAAGTTAATGCATGTTTTTTTGGCAAAAGTAAAGTTTGAATGGTTAGGCTAATGATTACCCAATACTATTATCAATAGGTCAACTACTTTTGATATATGGAACGATTGTAAGATGTACATTTATGTCAAGCAGGTATTTTCTGACCTTGATCTTATATTTATGCATGGTTCTTTAGCCACAGTAAAGTTTGAATGGTTGGGCTAGTGATTACCCAATACTATTATCAATAGGTGAACTACTTTTCATATAAAGAATTACTGTAAGATGTACATTTAAGTCAAGCAAGTATTTTCTGACCTCGATCTAATGTTTATGCATGGTTCTTTGGCCAAAATTAAGTTTAAATGGTTGCGTTAGTGAATTCCCAATACTATTATTTATTGGTCAACTACTTTTGATATAAGGAATGCTTGTAATATGTACATTTATGTCAATCAGGTGTTTTCAGACATCGATCTAATGTTCATCCATGGTTCTTTGGCCAAATTACGTTTGAATGATTGGGCTTGTGATTTCCCAATATAAGTATCAATAGGTCAACTTCGTTTAATATATGGAACGACTGTAAGACGTACATTTATGTCAAGTAGGTATATTCTGACCTCGATCTAATGTTCATGCATGGTTCTTTGGCCAAAGTTAAGTTTGAATGGATGCGCTAGTGATTTCCCAATAGTATTATTTATAGGTCAACTACTTTTGATATAAGAAAGACTAAAGATGTACATATATGTCAATCAAGTATTTTCTGACCTCGATGAAATGTTCATGCATGGTTCTTTCGCCAAAGTTAAGTTTGTATGGTTACGCTTGATCAACTTATGCTTTTATCAATAGGACAACTACTTTTGAGATATGGAATGACTGTTAGATGTACATTGATGTTAAGCAGGTATTTTCTGACCTCCATCTATATTTAATGCATGTTTTTTTGGCCAAAGTAAAGTTTGAATGGTTGGGCTAATGATTACCCAATACTATTATCAATAGGTCAACTACTTTTGATATATGGAACGATTTAAGATGTACATTTATGTCAAGCGGGTATCTTCTGACCTTGATCTAATATTTATGCATGGTTCTTTACCCAAAGAAAAGTTTGAAAGGTTGGGCTAGTGATTAAACAATACTATTATCAATAGGTGAACTACTTTTCATATAAAGAATGTCTGTAAGATGTACATTTAAGTCAAGCAAGTATTTTCTGACCTCGATCTAATGTTTATGCATGGTTCTTTGGCCAAAATTAAGTTTGAATGGTTGCGCTAGTGAATTCCCAATACTATTATTTATAGGTCAACTACTTTTGATATAAGGAATGCTTGTAATATGTACATTTATGTCAATCAGGTGTTTTCGGACATCGATCTAATGTTCATGCATGGTTCTTTGGCCAAATTACGTTTGAATGATTGGGCTTGTGATTTCCCAATACTATTATTTATAGGTCAACTACTTTTGATATAAGGAACGACTTAAGATGTACATTTATGTCAATCAGGTATTTTCTGACTTCGATGAAATGTTCATGCATGGTTCTTTCGCCAAAGTTAAGTTTGTATGGTTACGCTTGTGATCACCTAATGCTTTTATCAATAGGACAACTACTTTTGATATATGGAATGACTGTAAGATGTACATTGATGTCAAACAGGTATTTTCTGAACTCCATCTAAAGTTAATGCATTTTTTTTTGGCCAAAGTAACGTTTGAATGGTTTGGCTAATGATTACCCAATACTAGTATCAATAGGTCAACTACTTTTGATATATGGAACGATTGTAAGATGTACATTTAAGTCAAGCGGGTATTTTCTGACCTTGATCTAATATTTATGCATGGTTCTTTAGCCAAAGTAAAGTTTGAATGGTTGGGCTAGTGATTACCCAATACTATTATCAAAAGGTAAACTACTTTTCATACAAAGAATGACTGTAAGATGTACATTTAAGTCAAGCAAGTATTTTCTGACCTCGATCTAATGTTTATGCATGGTTCTTTGGCCAACATAAAGATTGAATGGTTGCGCTAGTGAATTCCCAATACTATCATAATATCTTTTGATATAAGGAATGCTTGTAAGATCTACATTTATGTCAATCATGTGTTTTCAGACATCGATCTAATGTTCATGCATGGTTCTTTGGTCAAATTACGTTTGAATGATTGGGCTTATGATTACCCAATACTATAGGTCAATAGGTCAACTACTTTTGATATATGGAACGATTGTAAGATAGATATAGGAAGATTAGGTGTGAGTGCCAATGAGACAACTCTCCATACAAATAACAATTTAAAAAGTAAACACATCGATCTAATGTTTATGCATGGTTCTTTGGCCAAAGTTAAGTTTCAATGGTTGCGCTAGTGATTTCCCAATACTATTATTTATAAGTCAATTACTTTTGATATAAGGAACGACTTAAGATGTACATTTATGTCAATCAGGTATTTTCTGACCTCGATGAAATGTCCATGCATGGTTCTTTGGCCAAAGTTAAGTTTGTATGGTTACGCTTGTGATCACCTAATGCTTTTATCAATAGGACAACTACTTACGATATATGGAATGACTGTAAGATGTACATTGATGTTAAGCAGGTATTTTCTGACCTCCATCTAAAGTTAATGCATGTTTTTTACTATTATCAATAGGTGAACTACTTTTCATATAAAGAATGACTGTAAGATGTACATTTAAGTCAAGCAAGTATTTTCTGACCTCGATCTAATGTTTATGCATGGTTCTTTGCCAAAAGTTACGTTTAAATGGTTGGGCTAGTCATTTCCCAATACTATGATCAATCGGTCAACTACTTTTGATATAAAGAATGACTGTAAGATGTACATTTATGTCAAACAGGTATTTTCTGACCTCAATTTAATGTTTATGCATGGTTCTTTGGCCAAAGTTACGTTTGAATGGTTGGTCTAGTGATTCCCCAATACAACTATTTACAGGTCAACTACTTTTGATATAAGAAATGCTTGTAAGATGTACATTTATGTCAATCAGGTGTTTTCTGACCTCGATCTAATGTTTATGCATGGTTCTTTGGCCAAAGTTAAGTTTCAATGGTTGCGCTAGTGATTTCCCCATACTATTATTTATAAGTCAACTACTTTTGATATAAGGAACGATTTAAGATGTACATTTATGTCAATCAGGTATTTCTGACCTCGATGAAATGTTCATGCATGGTTCTTTGGTCAAAGTTAGGTTTGTATGGTTACGCTTGTGATGAACTAATGCTTTTATCAATAGGACAACTACTTTTGATATATGGAATGACTGTAAGATGTACATTGATTTTAAGCAGGTATTTTTCTGAACTCCATCTAAAGTTAATGCATGTTTTTTTGGCAAAAGTAAAGTTTGAATGGTTAGGCTAATGATTACCCAATACTATTATCAATAGGTCAACTACTTTTGATATATGGAACGATTGTAAGATGTACATTTATGTCAAGCAGGTATTTTCTGACCTTGATCTTATATTTATGCATGGTTCTTTAGCCACAGTAAAGTTTGAATGGTTGGGCTAGTGATTACCCAATACTATTATCAATAGGTGAACTACTTTTCATATAAAGAATTACTGTAAGATGTACTTTAAGTCAAGCAAGTATTTTCTGACCTCGATCTAATGTTTATGCATGGTTCTTTGGCCAAAATTAAGTTTAAATGGTTGCGTTAGTGAATTCCCAATACTATTATTTATTGGTCAACTACTTTTGATATAAGGAATGCTTGTAAGATGTACATTTATGTCAATCAGGTGTTTTCAGACATCGATCTAATGTTCATCCATGGTTCTTTGGCCAAATTACGTTTGAATGATTGGGCTTGTGATTTCCCAATATAAGTATCAATAGGTCAACTTCGATTAATATATGGAACGACTGTAAGATGTACATTTATGTCAAGTAGGTATATTCTGACCTCGATCTAATGTTCATGCATGGTTCTTTGGCCAAAGTTAAGTTTGAATGGATGCGCTAGTGATTTCCCAATAGTATTATTTATAGGTCAACTACTTTTGATATAAGGAAGACTTAAGATGTACATATATGTCAATCAAGTATTTTCTGACCTCGATGAAATGTTCATGCATGGTTCTTTCGCCAAAGTTAAGTTTGTATGGTTACGCTTGATCAACTTATGCTTTTATCAATAGGACAACTACTTTTGAGATATGGAATGACTGTAAGATGTACATTGATGTTAAGCAGGTATTTTCTGACCTCCATCTATATTTAATGCATGTTTTTTTGGCCAAAGTAAAGTTTGAATGGTTGGGCTAATGATTACCCAATACTATTATCAATAGGTCAACTACTTTTGATATATGGAACGATTGTAAGATGTACATTTATGTCAAGCGGGTATCTTCTGACCTTGATCTAATATTTATGCATGGTTCTTTACCCAAAGAAAAGTTTGAAAGGTTGGGCTAGTGATTAAATAATACTATTATCAATAGGTGAACTACTTTTCATATAAAGAATGTCTGTAAGATGTACATTTAAGTCAAGCAAGTATTTTCTGACCTCGATCTAATGTTTATGCATGGTTCTTTGGCCAACATAAAGATTGAATGGTTGCGCTAGTGAATTCCCAATACTATTATTTATAGGTCATCTACTTTTGATATAAGGAATGCTTGTAATATGTACATTTATGTCAATCAGGTGTTTTCAGACATCGATCTAATGTTCATGCATGGTTCTTTGGCCAAATTACGTTTGAATGATTGGGCTTGTGATTTCCCAATACTATTATTTATAGGTCAACTACTTTTGATATAAGGAACGACTTAAGATGTACATTTATGTCAATCAGGTATTTTCTGAATTCGATGAAATGTTCATGCATGGTTCTTTCGCCAAAGTTAAGTTTGTATGGTTACGCTTGTGATCACCTAATGCTTTTATCAATAGGACAACTACTTTTGATATATGGAATGACTGTAAGATGTACATTGATGTCAAACAGGTATTTTCTGAACTCCATCTAAAGTTAATGCATTTTTTTTTTGGCCAAAGTAACGTTTGAATGGTTTGGCTAATGATTACCCAATACTAGTATCAATAGGTCAACTACTTTTGATATATGGAACGATTGTAAGATGTACATTTAAGTCAAGCGGGTATTTTCTGACCTTGATCTAATATTTATGCATGGTTCTTTAGCCAAAGTAAAGTTTGAATGGTTTGGCTAGTGATTACCCAATACTATTATCAAAAGGTAAACTACTTTTCATACAAAGAATGACTGTAAGATGTACATTTAAGTCAAGCAAGTATTTTCTGACCTCGATCTAATGTTTATGCATGGTTCTTTGGCCAACATAAAGATTGAATGGTTGCGCTAGTGAATTCCCAATACTATCATAATATCTTTTGATATAAGGAATGCTTGTAAGATCTACATTTATGTCAATCATGTGTTTTCAGACATCGATCTAATGTTCATGCATGGTTCTTTGGTCAAATTACGTTTGAATGATTGGGCTTATGATTACCCAATACTATAGGTCAATAGGTCAACTACTTTTGATATATGGAACGATTGTAAGATAGATATAGGAAGATTAGGTGTGAGTGCCAATGAGACAACTCTCCATACAAATAACAATTTAAAAAGTAAACACATCGATCTAATATTATGCATAGTTCTTTGGCCAAAGTTAAGTTTCAATGGTTGCGCTAGTGATTTCCCAATACTATTATTTATAAGTCAATTACTTTTGATATAAGGAACGACTTAAGATGTACATTTATGTCAATCAGGTATTTTCTGACCTCGATGAAATGTTCATGCATGGTTCTTTGGCCAAAGTTAAGTTTGTATGGTTACGCTTGTGATCACCTAATGCTTTTATCAATAGGACAACTACTTACGATATATGGAATGACTGTAAGATGTACATTGATGTTAAGCAGGTATTTTCTGACCTCCATCTAAAGTTAATGCATGTTTTTTACTATTATCAATAGGTGAACTACTTTTCATATAAAGAATGACTGTAAGATGTACATTTAAGTCAAGCAAGTATTTTCTGACCTCGATCTAATGTTTATGCATGGTTCTTTGGCCAAAATTAAGTTTGAATGGTTGCGCTAGTGAATTCCCAATACTATTATTTATAGGTCAACTACTTTTGATATAAGGAATGCTTGGTAGATGTACATTTATGTCAATCAGGTGTTTTCAGACATCGATCTAATGTTCATGCAGGGTTCTTTGGCCAAATTACGTTTGAATGATTGGGCTTGTGATTTCCCAATATTATTATCAATAGGTCAACTTCGTTTGATATATGGAACGACTGTAAGATGAACATTTATGTCAAGTAGGTATATTCTGACCTCGATCTAATGTTCATGCATGGTTCTTTGGCCAAAGTTAAGTTTGAATGGTTGGGCTAGTGATTACTCAATACTATTATCAAAAGGTAAACTACTTTTCATACAAAGAATGACTGTAAGATGTACATTTAAGTCAAGCAAGTATTTTCTGACCTCGATCTAATGTTTATGCATGGTTCTTTGGCCAGTATTAAGATTGCATGGTTGCGGTAGTGAATTCCCAATACTATCATAATATCTTTTGATATAAGGAATGCTTGTAAGATCTACATTTATGTCAATCATGTGTTTTCAGACATCGATCTAATGTTCATGCATGGTTCTTTGGTCAAATTACGTTTGAATGATTGGGCTTATGATTACCCAATACTATAGGTCAATAGGTCAACTACTTTTGATATATGGAACGATTGTAAGATAGATATAGGAAGATTAGGTGTGAGTGCCAATGAGACAACTCTCCATACAAATAACAATTTAAAAAGTAAACACATCGATCTAATGTTTATGCATGGTTCTTTGGCCAAAGTTAAGTTTCAATGGTTGCGCTAGTGATTTCCCAATACTATTATTTATAAGTCAATTACTTTTGATATAAGGAACGACTTAAGATGTACATTTATGTCAATCAGGTATTTTCTGACCTCGATGAAATGTTCATGCATGGTTCTTTGGCCAAAGTTAAGTTTAAATGATTGGGCTAGTGATTTCCCAATACTGTTATCAATAGGTCAATTTCTTGTGATATATGGAATGACTGTAAGATGTACATTGATGTTAAGCAGGTATTTTCTGACCTCCATCTAAAGTTAATGCATGTTTTTTACTATTATCAATAGGTGAACTACTTTTCATATAAAGAATGACTGTAAGATGTACATTTAAGTCAAGCAAGTATTTTCTGACCTCGATCTAATGTTTATGCATGGTTCTTTGGCCAAAATTAAGTTTGAATGGTTGCGCTAGTGAATTCCCAATACTATTATTTATAGGTCAACTACTTTTGATATAAGGAATGCTTGGTAGATGTACATTTATGTCAATCAGGTGTTTTCAGACATCGATCTAATGTTCATGCAGGGTTCTTTGGCCAAATTACGTTTGAATGATTGGGTTTGTGATTTCCCAATATTATTATCAATAGGTCAACTTCGTTTGATATATGGAACGACTGTAAGATGAACATTTATGTCAAGTAGGTATATTCTGACCTCGATCTAATGTTCATGCATGGTTCTTTGGCCAAAGTTAAGTTTGAATGGTTGCGCTAGTGATTTCCCAATACTATCATTTATAGGTCAACTACTTTTGATATATGGAACGACTGTAAGATGTACATTTATGTCAAATAGGTATATTCTGACCTCGATCTAATGTTCATGCATTGTTCTTTGGCCAAAGTTAAGTTTGAATGGTTGCGCTAGTGATTTCCCAATAATATTATCAATAGGTCAACTTCTTTTGAGATATGGAATGACTGTAAGATGTACATTTATGTCAATCAGGTATTTTCTGAACTCGATCTAAAGTTAATGCATGGTTTTGTGGCCAAAGTTAAGTTTGGATGGTTTGGCTAGTGATTTCAAAATACTATTATCAATAGGTCAACTACTTTTGATATAAAGAATGACTGTAAGATGTACATTTAAGTCAAACAGGTATTTTCTGACCTCGATCTAATGTTATTGCATAGTTCTTTGGCCAATGTTAAGTTTAAATGATTGCGCTAGTGATTCCCCAATACTATTATTTTTAGGTATACTTTGATATAAGGAATGCTTGTAAGATGTACATTTATGTCAATCAGGTATTTTCTGACCTCGATCTAATGTTTATAAAATTGAGAACGGAAATGGGGAATGTGCCAAAGAGACAACAACCCGACCATAGAGCAGACAACAGCAGAAGGTCACCAACAGGTCTTCAATGCAACGAGAAATTATGCATGGTTCTTTGGACTAAGTTAAGTTGGAATGGTTGCGCTAGTGATTTCCCAATACTATTTATAGGTCAACTACTTTTGATATAAGGAATGATTGTAAGATGTACATTTATGTCAATCGGGCATTTTCTGACTTCGATCTACGATCATCTACTGTTCATGAATGGTTATTAGTCAAATATGAGTTTAAATGGTTGCGCTAGTGATTCCCCAATACTATTATCAATAGGTCAACTACTTTTGATATAAGGAATGCTTGAAAGATGTACATTTATATCAATCAGGCATTTTCTGACATCGATCTAATGTTTATGCATGACTCTTTAGCCAAAATTAAGTTTAAATGGTTAGGCTAGTGATTTCCTAATACTTTTATTAATAGGTCAACTACTTTTGGCATACGGAATTACTGTAAGGTTTACATTTATGCCAAGCAGGTATTTTCTGACCTCGATCTAAGATAATCTAATGTTCATGCATGGTTCTTAGCCAAAGTTAACTTTAAATTGTTGGGCTAGTGACTTCCCAATATCTATCAATAGGTTAATTTCTTGTGATATATGGAATGACTGTAAGATGTACATTTATGTCTACAATTGAGAATGGAAATGGGGAATGTGTCAAAGAGACAACAACCCGACCTTAGAGCAGACAACAGCAGAAGGTCACCAACAGTTCTTCTATGCAGCGAGAAATTCCAGCACCCGGAGGCGTCCTTCAGCTGGCCCCTAAACAAAGATATATACTAGTTCAGTGATAATGAACGCCATACTAAACTCCAAATTGTACACAAGAAACTAAAAGTTAAAATAATACAAGACTAACAAAGGCCAAAGGCTGCTGACTTGGGTCAGGCGCAAAAATGTGGCGGGGTTAAACATGTTTGTGAAATCTCAACCCTCCCCCTATACCCTAGCCAATGCAGAAAAGTAAACGCATAACAATAAGCACATCAAAATTCAGTTCAAGAGAAGTTAGACTCTGATGTCAAAAGACGTAACCAAAGAGAATAAACAAAATGACAATAATACATAAATAACATCAGACTACTAGACATTTGCGGAAACTAGGATTACACCTTAGACTGACGATTACAGTTAAAAAAAACAAAGGGTCGTCTCAAAATGAAAAAAAACAAAAACAAATAAAGATACATAGTAAAATGATTTTTTTCATTATGTAAATAAGTATTTACGGCGGCAAATGAAGGCAGCGCAAATGGTCACAACAGATGTTAATCGCTGTCGTGGATGTTTCCACAAAGTCCCCATAAGTTTAAATTTTTTTAATTCTCCGATTGCGTGTTCAACCTTAACTCTATAGGGGGTTATCAGTCTATTTACATTTTCTCTGCATATTCCGGGGTTTTCTAATAATTTGCTGTCTAGTATAAGCTGTCAGTACTGGATGTCTGTTTTGATAAATTTTGTCGCCCAGCAGAAATAGCTCATCCGGGAAAGGAAGTTGATGTCCAATATTTCGCATCAACATATATTTCTGAGCATCGTTTTGATGTCCAAGAAATCCACATTCGACATAGCATGACCTGCCTTCGTTCGATGTAACAACTTGAGTATGAATGCAGTGATATTGTCTGTGTCCCGAATAATATTGTTCCTGTGGTTCTGTTATCGGCCTATAAATTTCAGTTGAAGTTCCGTCAATAGCCCCTACTGCAAACGGAAGTTTTCCCCACCCACCTTGTAAGTCCTGCCATTCATCCAAAGAAGGCCAATGAATGAGACGACTATATGTTTCTTCAAAAATAGGTATACATGCATGCATTTCATCTTTAATAGTCGAAACACTAACGTCAAATATTACAGAAAGCATGTGATATGACGGATACGATCGTAACCAGAGCATAAAAAGAAGTATTCTGTTTCTTGGAGAAAGCGTTTGATTTCGACCGGTTCTCTGTCTGAAAAGAACGTTCACATCGGCTCCAATTTGGAGCAAAGTTTCAGGAGTTTCACCTGTTACTTCAAAGAAAGAATATCGGTTGCTAGTAAAAAAAAACAGTTATCAACGAAATTCTTTATGTCGCTACATGTAGTTCTTAAACAACAACTTGTTGAATCTCATTCTCCTTGAAAAAATCTCAGTTGTCAAATCATTTAATGAAATGATGTTCTTTCATTTTTTCATATAAAGATATATGAAGATGTGGTATCAGTGCCAATGAGACAACTCTCCATCCAAATAACAAAATTTCAGTTTATGCAATATTTATATAGATATAAGAAGATGTGGTACGAGTGTCAATGAGACAACTCTCCATCCAAATAACAATTTATAAAAGTAAACCATTATAGGTCAATGTACGGCCTTCAACATATGCATACTTTAGAGTGGCATACTTAAACTATAGTTTAACGACCAATATTAAATATGTTAATTATAGTTACATATTTTGCTTGAAAACTCAATTGTTCAACATTTAAAATCATCATAAATGAGATAGCATTGGTTTTAAACGAAAGTTTGTATTTTCACTTTGAGACGACCAAAGTTTAAATGTTACCTGTAAGTGTAATCGTAATCCTAATCGTAGGTGTATGCGAGTTTTCGCAAATGTCTACTAGCAGTTAACTGACGTGCCAGCTCCATACTTCAATTAAACTGAATGAAATATTATGTCTTCATCATATGAATATCAAGCACAATCCTCCCCGTGAGGGGTATAGTATCATACCATCATAACATATATGAGAAGAACATAACCCGTGTCATGCCAACAACTGGTTTTTAAATAAATGTGTTTAGTTCCGATGCAAAGACCCTATAAGTGAATCAATAGTAGTGCCAAAATATCCAATCTTTAATGACCTGACAACAGTATCGTAACTATATCCCTTCTTAATAAGTCTATTCAAAGGTTGTGTTAGTTTCTGAGGTGAATACTGACATTTTTTGTGCTTTATAAAGAATGTTTCCATAAAATATTGGATGTGAAATACCTGAACGTTTAAGAAGTCTGCATGTTGAGCTATATTTACGAATGATGTCCTTATACCGATGATAAAATTTAGTAAATATTTTGACTAGTTTGTGATATCGAAAACCCTGGTGTAGTAATTTTTCAGTAATACATAAATTTCTCTCGTTAAAATCTAAAATATTGTTACATACACGAGCGAATCGTACAAGTTGAGACAATAAACACCATAAGATGGTGACAAGGGAACGTCACCATCTAAAAATGGATAATTAACGATGGGAAATGAGAAATCATCTCTTTTATCATAAATTCTATTATTAAGCTTTCTGTTAATGATATAGATATCAAGATCGAGGAAAGGGCAGTGGTCATTGTTAGTATTAGCTTTATTTAAAGTAAGTTCAATAGAATAAATTTCTTCAGTATACATACTGAAGTCGTCATTATTGAGAGCCAAAATATCATCCAAATATCTAAAAGTATTATTAAATGTGTGTATCAGATGTTGTTTCGATGCGTCTTTGCTTATTTTTGTCATAAATTGTAACTCATAGCAATACAAAAACAGGTCCGTAATAAGTGGTGCACAGTTAGTTCCCATTGGAATTCCGATAACCTGACGATATACGGAATCTCCAAAAGCGAACAAAAATGTTATCTAGTAAAAATTCAAGGGCAGATATAGTACCAAAGCATGTCCAATTGACATTTGTTTTTTTTGTTTATTGCTACTAAAAAATGACCTAAAAGAGTTTGAATATATATATATTCACATTCTGACTTTTTAAATGCCCATTTAATTAGGTGTGGGATTTTTTTCTTAATGAGAATGTGAGGCAATGTGGTATATAGGGTAGAAAAATCCAAACTTTGAACAGATTCAAAACCACCAATATAAGCATGCAATTTATCGAGTACTTCCAACGACTTTTTGACACTCCAAAAGTAATTAATTCCACTATTTACGACGGCCTTATTTGAACAATTTATTATCAGGTTTTTGATTGTACCAAGTGTACTGGTAAGAAGAATAGATAATTTAGTAGTGGAACAATGGCTTGAAGACGAAACAAATTTATATTTGTAAGGTGTTTTGTGTAGCTTCGGAAGCCAATACATAGTTGGGACTTTCATTGTTTTTGGTTCTGCTTTTAAAGCGGTAGGTAAAAGTTTATGTTTGTTACAGATGTCGTTTTCTGAAAATAGAGTCAGTTGGGATGTTGGTGAATTGGTGATTTCTGTATATTCTGACCTCGATCTAATGTTAATGCATGGTTCTTTGGCCAAAGTTAAGTTTAAATGATTGGGCTAGTGATTTCCCAATACTGTTATTAATAGGTCAATTTCTTGTGATATATGGAATGACTGTAAGATGAACATTTATGTCTAGCATGTATTTTCTGACCTCGATCTAATGTTAATGCATGGTTCTTTGGCCAAAGTTAAGTTTAAATGGTTGGGCTAATGATTTCCCAATACTATTATCAATAAGTCAACTACTTTTGATATATGGAATGAATATAAGATGTACATTTATGTCAAACAGGTATAATCTGGCCCCAATCTAAAGTTAATACCTGGTGCCTTAGCCAAAGTTAAGTTTGAATGGTTGGGATAGAGATTTCCCAATACTATCACCAATAGGTCAACTTCTTTTGATATATGGAACGACTGTAATATGTACATGTATGTCAAGCAGGTATTTCTTGACCCCGATCTTATATTCATGCATGGTTCTTTGGCCAAAGTTAAGTTTGAATGGTTGGGCTAGTGATTTCCCGATACTATCATTTATAGGTCAACTACTTTTGATATATGGAACGACTGTAAGATGTGCATTAATGTCAAGCAGGTATTTTCTGATCTCGATTTAATGTTCATGCATGGTTCTTTTGCTAAAGTTAATTTTGAATGGTTAGGCTCGTGATTTCCAATACTATTATCAATAAGTCAACTACTTTTGATATATGGAATGACTGTAAGATGTACTTTTATGTCAACCAGGTATTTTCTTACCTCGATATTATGTTCATGCATGGTTCTTTGGCCAAAGTTACGTTTGAATGCTTGGGCTAGTGATCTCCCAATACTATTATCAATAGGTCAACTACTTTTGATATATGGAACGACTGTAAGATGTACATTTATGTCAAGCAAGTATTTTCTGACCTCGATCTAATGTTCATGCATGGTTCTTTGGCCAAAGTTAAGTTTGAATGGTTGGGCTAGTGATTTCGAAATACTATTATCAATAGGTCAACTACTTTTGATATATGAAATGACTGTAAGATGTACTTTTATGTCAACCAGGTATTTTCTGATCTCGATATTATAATCATGCATGGTTCTTTGGCCATAGTTACGTTTGAATGGTTGGGCTAGTGATTTCCCAATACAAGTATCAATAGGTCAACTACTTTTGATATATTGAATGACTATTAGATATACATTTATGTTGATCTATTGATAATATTATTGATGAGAATTTTCGCTCTTTTTTTTTTTAACTCAAACCTTTTTTGGCCATTTTTTTCAAAATTCATCCTTCAGTTTAATTGTATGGAATAATTGTCGGATGTACATGTCCGTCTGAAACATTGCTTTTGACCTTGACCTTATTTAAATTGGGTTATTGCTAACATTAAGTGTATGTTATTATTGTAGGTAAACATTTATCTTTCAACTTCTAACATAAAAACAACTATGGACAGTTTACCAGGTAAAATATGTCAGACTGTGTGTTCTTGTTTTACTGTTCAAACATGTAGATTTAAAATTTCTTTTCATATATTGTTGTTTACATTAAATCTTTCCATACAACTTTATTTACAATCGATGTGTTACAATAAACATTCAAGTGTGTGAAACATTTTTTACTGTAAGCAATATTTTTACTACATATCTGTCTGGGAGGGTTAATCTAACCTTGACCTAATTTTCATAGTTTATTGGTCAATGTCGAGTATTCCTGGTTAAGTCTGTTGAGAAATGTCAGCTACTTTTGGTATATGGAATGACTGTAAGATGTACATTTATGTCAAGCAAGTATTTTCTAACCTCGATCTAATGTTCATGCATGGTTCTTTGGCCAAAGTTAAGTTTTAATGGTTGGGCTAGTGATTACCCAATACTAGTATCTATAGGTCAACTACTTTTGATATATGGAATGACTGTAAGATGTACATTAATGTCAAGCAGGTATTTTCTTACCTCGATCTAATAAGCATGCATGGTTCTTTGGTCAAAGTTAAGTTTGAATGGTTGGGCTAGTGTTTTCCCAATACTATTATCAATAGGTCAACTACTTTTGATATATGGAACGACCGTAAGATCTACATTTATGTCAAGCAGGTATATTCTGACCTCGATCTAATGTTCATGCATTGGTCTTGGGCCAAAGTTACGTTTAAATGGTTGGGCTAGTGATTTCTCAATACTATTATCAATAGGTCAACTACTTTTGATAAATGGAACAACTGTAAGATGGACATTTATATCAATCAGGTATTTTCTGACCCCAATCTAATGTTCATGCATGGTTCTTTGGCCAAAAATAAATTGAAATGGTTGGGCTAGTGTGTTCCCAATACGATTATCAATAGGTCAACTACTTTTGATATATGGAACGACTGTAAGATGTACATGTATGTCAAGCAGGTATTTTCTGATCCCGATCTAATGTTCATGCATGGTTCTTTGGCCAAAGATAAATTGAAATGGTTGGGCTAGTGTGTTCCCAATACTATTATCAATAGGTCAACTACTTTTGATATATGGAACGACTGTAAGATGTACATTTATGTCAAGCAGGTATTTTCTGATCCCGATCTAATGTTCATGCATGGTTCTTTGGCCAAAGTTAAGTTTGAATGGTTGGGCTAGTGATTTCCCAATATTATTATTTATAGGTCAACTACTTTTGATATATGGAACTACTGTAAGATGTACATTTATGTCAAGCAAATATTTTCTGACCTCGATATTATGATCATGCATGGTTTTAAAGGTACCACATGAACAAATGTATCTACCCCAAAAACAGGAGAAAATTTACCAATGAACCTGTTTTTGAATTATTGTCCCTGAAAAATCTATTATGACCAACACGGGTGACGCCCCTGTTTTGAAATTTGTCTTGAATATTGTTGGACTTGGGTTTAAAATGAGGAAAACAAGATGAGTCTAATCTGAAAGTTTCTGAAAAATTCATTAACCGGTTGAAGTTATTGTCCCTGAAATAACCGTTATCCAATTTTATCTTTTTTCTTTTGTTTTTTTCTTCTGAAAACATATAATTTTGACAACCTATTTGGGAGTTGTTGCCCCTGAAATGTCAATTGTTTTGGCTTTTTTTTTCTGTGGTTATCTAGTTAACTTAAGGAACTAGGCTGAGTGTGAACAGCAAAACATAAGTGCATGTGATATTTGTAACTGTCCAAGAGGTCTCATTCCACTTTAAATACCAGGTAAGCATCTCGTTTGTACTTTTCAACAATAGCTGCTGACTAAATCTGGTCAGATAAACCCTGTCAGAAAGACTAGTTACTATTATTATTACTATAAATCAAAAATATATTTTTCGCGAACCATTCAGGTGACAGAAATTCCAAAATATGCCATCAGTAGAGAGAGTTGTACAAATAATGTGAATTCAAAGAACCCCGATCCAATTCATCTTCTGCTTATAAAGTATTCATCCCAAGTATTGCTCCAACTCAGATTGGTTGAACTACTGTGGGCCACTGGCCTCGCCGATATAAAGCATCTGAGTGAAGTATGCTGGTAAAGTTAGTGCATGAAATACTAGCTAGAAAATGAATGTTTTTACCACAACTTTTTATGTTTTAACAGAGATATGAAAACGTACATATAAATAAAAAAGAATATGTCTCTTTCAGGACTTCTGATCAATGTTTGGCATGTTGGTGGTTATGAAGGGTGAACATTATCTAACAGTCATCTATTACAAAGTTTATCACAGGATTGAGCTTTGTCCAAGTGTAAATGCTTTGCTTTGAACTCAGTTCATTGGTATGCAAATGCATTCTTTGTAAAGTAAAGATTTAACAGAAACCAGTGGCGGATCCAGAACTTTTCCTAAGGGGGGGGGGGGCGCTGACTGACCTAAGGGGGGGCCCGCTCCAGTCATGCTTCAATGATTCCCTATATAATCAACCAAATTTTTCCCACGAAAGGCCCCCCCCCCCCTGGATCCGCCTATGGAAACTCACATCTGCACGTGATCTTCTGCCGAAAGAAAGATAGCACAAGAAGTTTTACCATCCATTCAATGTAAGTATTTATGGGGTGATTACAGCATTTTATTTACACTTGAACGATATATTTTTTTGTCCAGAAGCCAAATAAAAAGCATACCATGCAATGATACTTGTGCTACTAAAATTATGATGCTAGGTGGTTTTGTAACATTTTTTAAACATATGTGCTGCCTTCTGATGAGTCCTTAGTGTAAATGGTCCTTTACTTATAAATACCGTTAATGTTAGTAAGTATAAACATTTTTTTTAATCCGTTTGTCCTTCAAACCTGTTCATATATCTAAAAGAATTTTAATCAGTTTATATGATTGATCAGCATCTGTATTGAAACCTTGGTGACCCCACAGTTGAAATGTCTATCGTAGGTACGTCGTGAACAGTGGTCGTTACAGACAAACGTTCACGTAAATTGTAGGACAAGCACATATAGAATGTTGCGGGACTCATGTTGATGAGCCCTCAACCCTCCCTTAGCCTACTGCATGGTGCATCAAAGCAAATTGTACAAACTTCAAAAAGAGCTGGCTTCAGGCTTTTTTAATTAGATTGGTACTAACTTACTAAGCCAACAAGCAGATCACAAAAAAAACAAGATTCAAAGCTTTGGCCTACTGTCACGGTACTTGGTTACTAAGAAGTAGTTCAAAGCCAAATTTCAACTACTAGTAATAGATACACCATACATATTAACTTAAAAATAAGAAGATGTGATGATTGTCAATGAGACAAGTATCCATCGCAGTTCAAATGAAGGGGTCTAAGTAATTAGAGGCAGAGACATATATACATGTATACCGCACAGCCTTCAACAATGAGAAAAACCCATACTGTATAAAACTCACTTATAAAATATAAGACGATACAGTATAAGCATGGCAATTCTACAGCATTCATACAGCACGAACAACAATCTCTGCAATCAACATGTTCACCCTGATTTAAACGTCAATTCGTAAATTTGGTACACACCAATCGGATATAACTTGTAATGACAGGAAAGCCATTAACGTGTGTAATGCCAAATATATGTATATAAACGAGACGTATGACTGGATACAAAACTTAATTTCATTGTGTAGTTGACTATCAAAACCCTATAGAACTGATGAAGACAATAAACAAGGAACTTTCAGCATCTTCGCTAACCAACTGGCAAGGGTTACGATCCGGTCCCTTCCTCGTAATCCTTGGCCAGCGAAGATGACTTCACAAAATAGATAGTATAGAAAAAATAGACTCTCATATATAGGATTTAACACTGCTTTTTAGTATTTCTCGAAATAATCCAAAATTATATGTTATTCCATTTTTTATCAGATTTCCACAGTTACAGCCACACTTCGTATATATTTGTAACTATTAAAGTGATTTGGGGCAACGGAGTCCCTTACTATAATATTATTTGTGATCATCTGTGAAACTAGTATCGTAAATATAAAATGTCCCTTCGAGACTTTGGAAAATTAACATTACTTTTGCTTGACACTTTCAGCATTTGGCTTTCTACTCCACACACACCTTTTAGTCTTCATGTATGCCTCTGCAGGAGTAACGTCCTTCAGTTTCACCGAACTGATCCGTTTGTGGTGACATGGAATTGTTTGATATCGCCAGTCATTTATGGTCAACATACTTTTATTCTTATGGTGTAAACAAGTATCACTCCACTGCGGGGGAATTAATTTTATTAGATTAACAATTTATTTGATACTGACGCAGAAGTATAGATAGATAGATAGATAGATATATAACGATAAAAAAGGACTGGTTTCACCTTTAAAATTCAGTTGCTGGTTAAACCCAAATAGAGATCTTCTACTCCGAGGTTGTGTCTGGTGGAGGAGGGTAAATCTCGACATCCCGACTCAACGATAAAATCGTCGGATACGGATGTTCGTGATAACGACATGTCCCTAAAATAGCCTACACAGTGGCGGATCCAGGGGGGGGGGGGGTTCCAGGGGTTGGAACACTCTTTTTTTAAGGATCAATGCATTTGAATGGGGACATGTGTTTGGACCCCCCCCCTTTTATCCTAGGTTGGGAACCCCCTCTCCATTTTTAAAATGGCCGGATCCGCCTCTGCTACAACAGACATCAGGGGCGAATCAAGGACTTTTGAAAGAGTTCGTAATTCCATAAAACGGATTATTTACCGCCGAACGAATCGATACGAAAAATCTTGGACGATTTATGCTAAAACATCATATAAATCGTCAAAACATTATGAAATAACTTTTCGGTGACCGAAGAGGGGGTGTACGCCCTTTACGTTCCTGGATTCGCCACTGATTATTAGAGTCGAGCGCACCTGGCCGTGCTGATTTCGAACTCGCAACCTTAGTGATGCCTGTACATTAAGAAATCGTTTATACTTTACGCGCATTCCAGGATTGCTAACTGTATGCACAAGATTCCCAACGATTACGGACATCAGATCATTGAAAAGACAAAATATACCATAATCTCCATGAATTCCTTCGCTATTTAAAGACCGATTAAACTATAACGAACAACATTGATCCAGATGTTTATATACCGAGACAATCAGAACCACTTCAATCTGTTTGAATACACGTCTAAAAAATTATTGGGAAATCCAGCGGTTTAAGCCAAGAGTAAAGACAAAACATATGATTCTGATCTCCTCTTGTATTTTTGTCCATCTAATAAGTTAAGCCTTTTTCAACTGATTTGTATGGTTCGTTCTTATGTTGTACTGTTATACCACTGACCCAGCCAGGTTTAGGGGAGTTGGGATGGGATCCCGCTAACATGTTTAACCCCGCCACATTATGTATGTATGTGCCTGTCCCAAGTCAGGAGCCTGTAATTCAGTAAATTGTTGTTTTTTTTATGTGTTACATATTTGATTTTTGTTCATTTTTATACGACCGCAAAAAATTTGTTGGGATCGTATATTGGTATTATGTTGTTGTCTGCGTCGTCCGAAGACACAATTGGTTTCCAGACAATAACTTTAGTTTAAGTAAATTGATCTCTATGAAATTTTAGAAGAAGGTTCAATATTACAAAAGGAAGGTTGGGATTGATTTTGAAGACGATGGTCCCAACAGTTTAGGAATTAGGGGCCCAAAAGGGGCCAACACAAGGATTTTTCCACCTTAAGGTTAATTACTTGTGTAAAAGTATTTCAATTGCTCTGAAATTGTACCACAATATTTAAGTCCACAAGTAGAAGGTTTGGATTCATTTTGGCGGTTATGGTGCCAACAGTTTAGTAATTAAGAACCAAAAAGGGACCAAAAACAAGTATTTTTGTAGTTTCTGGACAATAACTTGTGTGTAAGTTTATAGATCTCTCTGACATTGTACCACAAGGTTCCATATCATAAAAAGAAGGCTTAGTTTGTGGGTAATTGACCAATACATGCAGGTATTAGGGGCCAAAAACAAGCATTTTCTAGTTTCGAGACAATAACTTGTGTTTAAGAGTATGGATCTCTCTGAAATTGTATTGCAAGGTTCCATACTACAAAGTAAAGGCTGGGATTCAGTGTGGGGATTAATGCTCCAGGGGAGGTTAAAAGTTTGGGGGGTTCTATTTTTTTTAAGGGGTTCACATTTTTTTTGGAATTTTTTGAAAATTTCAAATTTTGAAATCTTTAATTGCACAGTATAGATTTGTAAGATCTTGACATTTGTTATGTGTCAGAAACCTATACTATGTCAAATATTTGATCACAATCCAAATTCAGACAGTATCAAGCTTGAATACTGTGTCCAAATTTGCCCCAACTGTTCAGGTTACATAAGGCCGTTAGTTTTCTCGTTTAAATTGTTTTACATTTTCGTTTCGGGACCTTTTATAGCTGACTATGCGGTATGGGCTTTGTTCATTGTTGAAGGCCTACGGTGACCTATAGTTGTTAATTTCTGTGTCATTTTGGTCTCTTGTGGAGAGTTGTCTCATTGGCAATCATACCACATCTTCTTTTTTATAATTGGTTTTATGATACTGATGTAAAACAAGTGGACTCGTTGAACGAGGCACAAGAGTAATTCTTGAAAGTGTTGTTTGTCACGTGTGTGCCGGAGAAAGTCCATTTAAAAATAACAACACAATTTGACCTTACCCTCCTTTTTTTGAACGATCAATGCATTTGAATTGGGACATGTGTTTAGAACTCCCCCTTTATCCTGGGTTGGTAAACCCTCTCTTTAAAATGGCTGGATCCGCCCTCGCGACCTGAGATCTTCTCGGTTTTTTTTTCTGTATGGTTCATGTTTCTCAGTGTCTCTTTTTTGTGGGCTGTTGTTCGACTTTTTCGATTTCATCTTTTGTTTGAAACTTCGCTTCACTTGTTACTTGATGGTTACTTTCACGCCCCATATATACTTAACTTCCAAAATGGAAAGAGACAGCAACATTACCAAGCCCGCCTCCAAACACCAAAAAAATAATTAATTCCAAACAAAACAAAAATGTGCATTATTATAACAAATAATACCGCTAACTTGAAAAATTAATTATTATTAGAAAGATCTTACTCGTATTCTTGTCAAAACTAAGTATTTTGTTGTTGTTTTTTTTTATGTTTTTTTTTTTTTTGGTTGTTTTTTTTTGGGGGGGGAGGGTCTTCCTGGTGTTCTGTTCTTTACTATACTGATTAGATTATGATTATCGTTTTTGCATCTTTCAAGCATTTAAAAAAAGAAATAAGTAATAAGAGTCAGTCAATTTCTTATGGTTACTCCGATCCTTTTAAAGCAGGGAACTAGAAAATCGGATTATATATGCAGTTTCTGAGTTATCAAACAAAGTTCAAGGTCATTGTCGATTCAGGCAACCCATTTCTTTTTATCCGCTAACAGGTTGAAATTAACATTTTGATTATTATTTTTATTTATCATGATTGTTTTTTGAATTTTTTTAAGGGGATTCCGAATTTGAACTCTGTTAATTGTGTATATATATTGTGAAGTATACACTTTACGGTCCAAAACTCTAATTTTTGGTCATGTGATCTCGGGGTATAAAACAGATTTCGCGCCGGCAATCTTTGCAAATTAAAATAGGTAATTAAAGTGATAACATGTTTATTTTCTGTTGTTGATTTTTATGTTCGTGATTTCGTAAAACTGATGTAGATTCAAAAATGAACAAGAATATGGTTGATGTGTACATGTTTTGTTAAAAGATGCAACTACAGAGATGTGGACATCTTCATGATTTTGGACTGCTGACAACTTGATCATTTCATGAGTATAGCTCTATATTGTTTTAAATACCGTACAGAGGATTTTTTTTGTATGAAAATCAATAATGGAAAAACACAAAAATAACAAGGAAAAGCAAAGTATGCAGTCAAAAAATTTTGATGCTTTTAATACATGTAACAATTTGGCACAAATTTGCTAAATTTTTAACACTTAGTTTTCATATTTATGTTGCTCAAGACCTGTCTTTTTGTTTCCCTCCTCTGTGGTATTTAAAATTTTACTGAGAGTTCTGAAACTTATTTTTATGCAATTTTTTATTAATTTTCAAAATTTAATGAACAGTTAGGCAGCAACCATAGCCCCCCCCTCCCCAGAAAATCAAATGGTTGCTGCCTTAGTTTACTTTTAATTTGTTTTGTGCAATTAAAGATTGAAAAATGCAATTTGGAGATAAATATTTTTCTATAATTTCTGGCTTCACAACCCTCAGCAATGATTAAAATATATTATTTGATAAGTTTTTCTTTAGGACTGATCAAATATTGAGCATATTCAGATTTTGTACAAAGAATTCCTTAAAAAAAAATGAAATATACACCTATATAAAATTGTTGAGAGATATATATGAGATAACTGTCATGATCGTAAAACAAATTAGGTTGAAGATACATGTAAAGGGAGAATTAAAACTCAATAAGTCGAAGAGGGACGGACAAAATAATGTCAAAATCACCAACCACTAGCCGAAGAGAGACTTGACAAATTATATGCAAAGTCACTGACCACTAGCCAAAGAGAGACTTGACAAATTAATATTATGCAAAATCACTGACCACAAGTCGAAGATGATCAGACAAAGTAATGGCAAATTCACAGAAATATTAAATCAATACATAACAAACTTAAATCTATGCAAAACAAACCTCTTTAAAACACAGTTAAATGTAATATACATGTACATACAAGCAAAACACTTCTATTTTACATCTAATTTTTGCTGTGTTTATAATCATTTGTAGTAATGAATATTTATACCAAAATGCAAATACTACTGGCTGGAGATGTGTCAAGCTGTTGTAGAAAGTTTGGAGATTACTGACAAACTACAATATTTAAGAATTGAAGGCTTCTTTTTGTAACTTCATTGGGGTGTTAAAGCTTTGACCGAAGTACATTCTGTTTCCGCGCTAATCATAAAAATTCTAAAAATATGCGCATGTTCAACGCTTTTACAACCCTATGAAGTTACAAAAAGAAGCATTCAATACTTATAATTACATTTTTAACTATGATCATGAAAACACAAATTTTATAATTGTTTTACTTAATTCACCTATGCACTTTATTGTGGGACCACGTGTTATCATGAATGAAAAGTTTTATTGAGTAATGCAATTGCTAAAGGAATAACACGTGATGTGCAGTTAGCCAATCATAACAAAGTATTATAATGAAACATACATCTAATGTAATTATATATGTACATTTTTACCCATATGGGTTGAAGGCATACATAAATCAACATAATAATTTTACAATACATCATACAGAAAAAAACCATTATATACATATATGTATCTGTCATACAGTTGTTGAGTCCACCCTCCATGACCATGACTTTTTAACAAATGAAGCAGCATACTGGTGAATGGCAGCTGATGTACTTTTTATATAGTGTTGTCTGTCCTTGGACTACATGTTCATCAAATGCATCAGTTTTAGGAGGAGGAATATCTTATGCAAAAATTTCTAAAAATAAATATAAATAATTAGGGATAATTTTTCATTTAAATTCTTTATTTTGTGCTTGAAAATAAAAACAGAAAAAGTAAAAATTGATAATTTTGAAATTTGTACGTTCAAATTTTAATATTTATAACAATCTGCAATTGTTTACAAAAACAATGAATTTTCTAATTTTTGGTCATTAAATTGGTAATTAAATAGTTTTAAAATTTTATTTAACAGTCATTTCAGTAGATATGTAGACTTGGGTCAATTATTTGAATACATATTTTTATAGGTTTCTTTTTTTTGTTGAGAAAATTACATTTTTTTTGTGTAAACAGAATTCCTTTTCTCCTTAAGTCTTCAGTTACTGTGGTTTTGGGTTACAAAACAGGATGAACTGCCATAGGATTGGTTGAATTCAGTGGTCAGGTGGTCATGTCATTAGAAGCAATCCTTGAATTTAAATAATTTTTTGTTTCTTTTCAGTTTTGCTCTTTTTTTTTGTCACATTTTAAAAAAAAATCTATGTCTTTATTTTGGTTGGGTTGATTAATTAATTATCTTTTTTGGGTTGAGAAAATTCATATTTTTATCAACTTCTTAAAGGTGCGTGTTTAAATTTGTTATAAAAAAAGTAAAAACTTAACAATAAGTGGTTAGATTTGAGGATTGTTTCATATATTTTTTAGATTGTATTTTTTCATGAACAAATTTTCACCATTGGTTTCAATTTTTGTTTTCAGCCCACATATAGCGAATAACATAGAGACATGGCAATGAACGCAGTAAACGACTTGGTAGCAGTTTTAGGAAACGGCCTACCTCCAGTTGCTCCACGGTAAGTTGTATTATTTTACAATCTCTTTTTATAGAAAAATGTAACCTCAATGAATTAGTAAACAAGCAAAAAGTGGTACTGACCAGTAGATTATTGCACATTCTTGTGAAAAAGATGAAATGGTGCTACATTGTATGTAATATATAAAAAGGAAGATGTGGTATGATTGCCAATGAGACAACTATCCACAAAAGACCAAAATGACACACACATTAACAACTATATAGGTAACCGTACGGCCTTCAACAATGAGCAAAGCCCATACGGTCTCTTGATACATAGTTCAAGGGTGCAAAATAAACTCCCTACAGAAACACACAAAACTTATATAGTATTTTGCACCCATGGTCATTCTTAGTTTAATTTCTGTGTTTTAAAGTTTTTAAAACTTTAATAGTTTTTATAAACTATACTGGATTTCAACCAAACTTGGACAGAAGCTTGTTTATGATCATAAGATAGTATCCAGATGTAAATTTTATAAAAACAAAATACCATTTTTTCCCTATTTTACTTATAAATGGACTTAGATTTTAATGCCAGGAAACAACACATTCACTCTGTGGTTAAAGTTATTAAAATTTTAATAACTTTCTTTTACTATTTTGGATTTGTACCAAACTTGAACAGATGCTTGTTTATGATCAAAAGTTATTATCTAGAAGGAAATTTAAAATTTTGTACCTGTTTATTTGTATTTTACTTATAAATGGACTTCGTTTTTCATCAAGTTAACATTACATATGTACATGTACAGTCTACAGTTAAAGTTTTTAAAACATTATATAAGATTCATAAACATATAAAAAGTGTGGGCACTGCATATTGATAATTGCCAAGACATTACCACTGTATAAGAAAGTTTACATGAATTCATTTCTTTTTTCATCTCGGTTTCACCTTAATTAAAAAGTGTTGGTTTAATAACAGTTGTTAGAAATCAAATCCAGTCAAGATTATCACGGGACCTAGACTCAAAGTGAACAAAAAAAATTATTTCGGATTAGGTCATCTAATGTTCTTTTTTTTTGTGTTATTTTAAAAAGTGCTCTTTTCTTAGTTTTAAGTTTAAACATATTAAAAAATTATTTACTTACATTTGATTGGGAAACAAGTTGTTGCAACTTATATTAATCCATTTCCACACTTTAGACACTCTTGGATGTTTTTGAAATATGTACATGATTGGGTGTTTATGAAAAAAATCCACCTCAAAATTAATAAATCTATTTTACAATTGTTAAGACTTCTGATCATGAACTTCTGACAAATTCACCCAACCCCGTCAAAAAAAGCATTTATGATTAATATGTCAACAGTATTGAGTGAGAGAGAAAAAAGGTTTTAACATATTTTCACTATCAAACTTTTTCTTTGATGTAGATTTTATTTTAAGGAGAAATATAGGTTACAATTCCACAGTTAAAGTGGAAAAAAATCAAATGTTTAACAAATTGTTTTAAAAGATTTAAAGGAATTTCAGACATAAATTTGTTATTTTGCTTAAGGATTAAAAAATAAAGGGGACTTAATTTGCAAGTTTCATTTTTTGTCTCCCCTTTAAACAAAATATTGCTTCAACAATTCATTTAATTTTAAACAAAATAGAGTGGACCGAAATAAAAAAGTTGTCATGGATCTATTCAAGTCGATAATTTAACAGCGTTGGCTAATTTTACGACTTGTAAACCAATATAAAAGTTTGAATGTTTCATGTGTTATTATCTCCTTACACTTGTCAATGTTAAACAAATAATATCTGACATGGAAATATAATGACTTATTAAAGTCAATAATTAGTTTTCAAAATCAGTTAACTTCATGACCCATGTATACACAGTACATGTACATGTATATAAAAAGCTCAAAAAGAACTGCATAAAATTGTGACAACTTTTGTCTTCTAAAAAGGATTTAATATTAAAGTACAAAAATGGACAGTCGGTATTCGAATTCTTCAAAATTATCTCCCCATTAAGCCAGCTAATTTTTACAATCATCAAACTGGAAGCCATTGTATGGATAAATGGCTGCTAGTTTAGCTCATGAAAACTGATAAAACATTTTCCACATACATGTAGCACCATTATGATTTTAATATATGCCAGTTGTATTTTAAATGTATCCATTAGCTATTGAGCATCATTTCTGCATTTAGTCAACTTAGGACTATTGTCCGAAGGGCCAAGTGAGCTTTTCTCATCACTTGGCATCTGTCGTCTGGTCCGTCGTCATCGTTAACTTTTCACATTTTGAACTTCTTCTAGATAACCGCTCAATGGAATGGCACCAAATATAGCATGAATGTTCCTTATGAGGGGCTAACCATGTGTTGTTACTTTGTAGCCGATCCATCATCCAAGATGGCTGCCAGCGGGGGACTTAGTTTAACAAAGGACCCCATGGGAAATACATACAAATATCTTCTTTTAGAGAACTACTGAATGGAATGAAACCAAACATGACATGAATGTTCTTTATGAGATTCTGACCAAGTTTTGTTACTTTGTAGCCGATCCATTATCCAAGAGGGCCGCCAGCAGGGGACTTAATTAAACACAGGACCCTATGTAAAAAAACATACAAATGTCTGAATGGTATGAATGCAAACAAAGCAATATTAAACCAAATTTGGCGTCAAACATCATTATAAGTTTCTGTTACAATTTTTCCATTTTTCCATATTATTTCAAAATCCCAAGTAGAATCAGGTGAACGACACAGTCTCCTGAGAGCCTCTAGTTTGTAAAAATCTAGTGATCGCAATAAGCATGGATCTGTCACTGAAATAAGCTATTATATGATTGTACATGTTAAACATGTGCTCAATACCCATGCTTTTTTGTTGATTGTTGACAAACAGGTGTCAATCGTGAAACTGCGGCTTCACAACACGAACTTTAATTACCTGCCATATTTTCACAACAACACTGACTGTACAGAAAAAAATTGACGATTTTACGAAATTTATGTGCTAAAAAATGATAAAATCGTGCACAAAAGACTAAGTTTATCTGTATATGCATTGGTTCAAGAATTGGAATAATATTAATTTTCATCTTGTCTCTCGTTTCATATGACTAACATTAAAAAAATTTCTTAAACTATCCTAGATTTGTACCAAACTTGGACAGAAGCTTGTTTATGAGTATAAGCAGGGGGGATTGTAAAAGGGGGGTGGGGGGGTTCCAACTATATGCTCCCATTCAAATGCATTGATCGTCCCCAAAAAAGGAGGGGTTCTAACAAATTTTACCATTCTTGAGTTATGTCCCATTATAATGTTATATCATCTAAGTCTCATGGACAAATTCTTCATTTATTTGTAGTTTACATTTAAAGTCTTTGATTAAAATTAATTAGACATCAATATCCTTCATAGAATTTTATAAAATGTTGGTTATTGATTTGGGGATGTATGGGGGTTGGTCAGGCGGGCAGCCGCCAAATGTTGTCCGTGCACTTACTCATGAACTGTTCAACCAAAGCTTTTATTAATAATATGTTGTTACTGACAACCAAATTGAGGTCAAGTTCAATAATGATGATTTTGACTTTTCCTGTTTTAGGAGTTATGGTTCTTGAAAGATTGAAAAATGTGTTTCCAATCGTGTCATGCATTTACTCATTAACACTGTTCAAGCAAAGCTTTTCAAATTTATATATGGTGTTACTGATGACAAAATGGAAGTCAAGCAGTATAATGAGGATTTTTGCTTTTATCGATCAGGAGTTACAGTTCTTGAAATATTAAAAAAATCGTGTTTCTGGTTGTGTCTGCATTTACTCATGGACCATTCAACCCATGCTTATTAAATTTTAATATGTTGTTACTGATGACAAAATGATGGTCAACTTTGATATTCATGATTTTCACTTATATTGATCTGGAGTTATGATTCTTGAAAGATTGAAAAATTGAGTTATGGTTCTTAAAAGATTGAAAAAATTGTGTACCATAACTTGGAAAATTAAAATGTCAAATGTTGACGAAACAGACAAAAAAAACCCATGCTGTATCAAATATTCAATCAAAATTCAAATTGAGAGCTGTTTTAAGATTAAATGTTGTTTATACACTTGCTCAACTGTTTGATCTCTGCAAGACAATCTGGTTTGCTGTCTCTTGTTTTCATTGTTTCCCACTATCCACCAACTAACAAGATTGATTGATGAAAAGGAATAAATTTTGTCTCCAAAAATATACCCTGACTAAAATATTTTCTAAGTTGCAAATAGATATATTCCGGAGGAGCAGAGAATAGTCTTATTTATTTATGACGTATTCATATATTGATGTCATTATTATAAGTCTTGTTTTTATTTCAAACTGGCCAATATAATGAGTAACCAAAGAATCTTCATCCAGGTCAGGATACAGATGAAAATTGTTTTGTACATTTTACCTATCAGAAAATGTATGCCCAATAATTCTAGCATTCATCAAGTTCAAGATTTATAAGTAGTCTTTTGAATGCAAACCTGCCCATATTAAGATAATTGAATAAAAAACACAGCAACAATTTTGACCCTTTATCATTATATGATAAGATGATAAACTTGGGACCTGGAGAGACTGAGTAAATATCTGACATTATGGTGATACCCAACACTACAGGGAGATAACTCTGTAAATTCAGCTAAATCGTTAATCATATTGTATTGTTAAGAAAGTTCTCAATGATCAAAATTAGTGTTTGTCAAAATGCTATGTATATCCAATGAAATTTTTCCAAGAAAGTGATTGGTTGAAGTCCACACTTCGGACAATTACTAAAAATCGCTTCAACCAATTTTTATGAAACTTTGTTGAATTGTTTATATCTATTGACGTAAAGCTCCCTTTTCGATTTTTATAAATTTCAGATTTCAGATTCATGTTATGAAGTTTTATTCTTAAATAAAGGGTGATTGTCCAGTTTTCGGACAATCACTCAAAAAGGATTCCATCAACTTTAATGAAAATTTGGTGAATTGTTTATATCTATTGACCTATGCTACAGCAGGCGTATCATGAGTGTGCTTATAGCACCCTTTTTATATTTTTTTCAAAGGGTCAAAGCTAATATTGTGTCAAAATTTTATGAAAATTAAACAAGCCAAATTTTATTTTAGTTAATGTGTTGGGTACAATCTTAAGGGGACTTTACTAAGGCATTCTAATGTAGAAGTTTTGTTTTCAAATGTCTTTGTACATGTATAAGCAGACATGCCAAAAATAACATGTAAAGTAAAGACACTTATCTGTTTTGAAATCAACAAGATGTTAGATTTTAAGTTTCTAAGTTGCAGGGTTTTATTCATAAAAAAGGGGTATTTTCCAGTTTTCCGGAAAAAAACTCCCAATGCTTTCAGCAATTCTTATGAAACTTAAGTGAATTATTTATATCTATTGATGTAAGCTCTCTTGATTTTCATAATTTTCTTTTTATTGATATTGAGATCAAATTTAACTTTAATTGTTGAGTCTGACAACAGATTTACTAAGGCAGCAACCATTTGATTTTCTGGGGGGGGGCTATGGTTTTTTTTTCTGGACAATTTTTTTTTTTCGCCATCTATTTTTTTCACGACAAGGTTTTTTTTGGAACAAGGTTTTTTTTCCAAAAAAAACCATAGCCCCCCCCCCCCCCCCCCAGAAAATCAAATGGTTGCTGCCTAAGTATTGAGCAACAGCACAGTGTATTACACAACAGCAAAAATCTTTAATTGAATATAATTTTTATAACCGATTTCAAGTTCTTTGACTACATTTAATCAGGGTTCAGGGTTGGACCTCTGCAGGTGTACCTAGTTGTTCTCAGAGAAGCATTTCATTCCCTTATAGAGAAAACATTAAACAATAGAATTGGTAATGATTCAATGAGAGTAATTCATTTTATAAATTGCACAGAAAAATAACAAATAAAAAGACGATAGGGGTCACATGCCTTACTTACTATTCAATTTGTCCTGTAAATTTTGATACAATTATCTCCCCTTGATTTTAAACAGATTTTTCTGAAAAACAACTCTTAATTTTTTGACAGTTAAAACCTTTATTTCAAGTTTTAGATGGTCAAATTATTATCATTAAACTTTCAAAATTTCAAAATTTCATGTACAGTCAGAGACTCCCCTTCTTTTTCTGTCAATTATAAGCAAATATTTTGTATACTCTGGATTCATTATTATTGTTGGATACAAGTTTTTGTGGTTTTGTAGCATTTACCATTGCACCACAAATGAAATGTTTAACAAATTACAAATTTTCTATAGGGTTTGCATGGAAAGACTGGAAAAACCACGAAATCAAATATCCATGAAAAGCAAGTTTTCCTTAATACATGAAAATTGATACCCACTAAAATAAATTGGAACCCCCCTTTTTTTTGGCCGATCAATGCATTTGAATGGGAGCATATAGTTGGTACCCCCCCTTTACTCTGGGTTTGGAACCCCCCCTTTTTAACCCCCCTGGCTACGGGTATGGTTCCCCTTTAAAATGTTTGCCTCATGAACATCGGTCACCATGATCAGAATTGGAAATGTTAAAGAATGGTTCTTGAATGTTTTTCCAGCCATTCTTTATATTATCTAGATATAAATGGTATGATTGTCATTAATACAAATATTAACACCCTAGAATAAAGATAGCTGGACTATTAATAGGAGATCTCTTTTTACATATAACCTTCAAAAAACAACAAAATCCTATGCTGAAGTGTTATATCTGAAAGTCCAAGATGACAAAATATGAAACACTTTTGTTGAATAGCCTGATTAAGACAGTAACATTATGAATTAAAAACAATGACAATCACAGGATTAAAGATTTTTTTAAGGTGCAGTGTGGGTTGGAAGTATTTGAGAAAGAAATATTCTGGCCAGTGGGCAAAACTGGAAATAGAATAAACATGAATATTCTTTCCAAACAAATACAGGATACAGCTGTGTACTAAAATAGAAATGAATAATTGCATTTGCAAAAAAACATAAATATGCAAAACAATACAAAAAAAAAAAAATATACTCCTCAGCTGTCTTGTGAAAGACTATTTGCAGAAATGTTCCTAAATAATTGTCACAGTTCAGAATATGCCTTATAAACTGGAATTTAAACCTTTAAGGTGATCTTTTCACTTACACCAAATTAATTTATTATGACAACTTATATAGCCTAAAACAATGGAACTCTAAATCACTAATATGAGGTTATAATTTTCATTTTGGGTACAGACAGGGAAAGCAGGATGTTTGATGCGATTTCAAAATGGCTAAAATTTTAAACTACAATATATTGTCATAATGAAGCACATATATATATTTATATTTCTCTAATTCTAAGCTGATTTATCGTTTTCCTAATCTGTTGATTATTTTTATTTAATCAACATGTGGTTCATTTGATCTCAGCTATTCATTGGTCAAATTTCGATTATGACGTCACATTTTCTTGCTTTCCTCTGAATTTCTTATTGTGACTTTATTAAAAAAGGCGTCTGATGATGTTGTATAGAAAGATCACATCTTTTACAGATCAATGCAGAAAAAGGAATAATTGAGTTTGCTTCCATTATAGCATAAAAATCTCTAGAGAAACTGATTCCACCACTAAATCTTGTGTTATACGATATTTATCAACTCTTGACAGTTAAATTTTAAATATTAAAAACGCTCGGGCGAGCCTCGCATTTTAAATTGATAATTTAACTGCCTCTAGTGGATAAATATCATATCACACTTGATGGTTCATAAATATAGCTAAATCAATTACCAGATTAATGAAATATACCAATTTTGTGAAAATTTATGTACAAAAAAGGGAAGAAAGATACCAGAGAGACAGTCAAATTCATAAATCGAAAATAAACTGACAACGCCATGGCTAAAAATGAAAAAGACAAACAGACAAACAATAGTACACATGACACAACATAGAAAATCAAAGAATAAGCAACACAAACCCCACCAAAAACTAGGGGTGATCTCAGGTGCGCCGGAAGGGTAAGCAGATCTTGCTCCACATGTGGTACAAGTGTATTCATGACATCACAAGTAAGACAAATTGGGACTTGCCACAAACTTGAATGAAAACTTGTTAATATTAGATAGAAGACAATATAACTCGTATATTGACAAAACATCGAATTTACCTTTCTGACTCTGATATTTAGTATGTGGAACTCTTAGCTCTGTTTTTAATTCGCCTTTTCAGAATCTAAAGAACTATGGGTAATCTAATTGCTTGTACACCAAAGTAAAAATAACGTCACATCATCGGTTGAATTCCAATTGTTTAGGACTCTCAACCAATCAAGACGCTTTGGTGTACGCTTTTTTTGCCTGTTTTTTAAATGTTGATGCTTTAAAAAACATGCATGAAAATTTGAAAAAGGCCTATACCTTACTTGTGCCTTGAACTATGAATTCTTATTTTCTGAGTGAACAATTTCTATTTATTTTCTTTGTCACTGTAAATTCAGAATTTGTGATTTTTTTTTAAATGAATAATTTGGTACTTTCTAAAAAAATCACAATTATAAATAGATGCAATAATTTCTGAATTTACAGTATCTCAATGACCTTGTTTCATAATCAATTTGACATGTGATTGTTATGATAAAAAAAAGTGGGAAAGCAGAATATGTATTATATTCAATATATTATATTTCAGTGTGAGGACCTACGTGGACAACCAGATGAACAGGCGTCTCCAACGAGTTGGTATGCCATACGGATATGTGGCTCCACGACTAGAGGCACCACGATGCTCTCGTCGTCTTTTAGGGTTGGAGCCAGAACCAGTACTTCTCCCAGTTGCGTCTCCTGAGCTGCCAAGAAATGATCAACCTGAACATTTCGAAGCAGTTATTGTACCTCGGGCACGATTATTCTCCGTCATGGTTCCTGAAGCAGCTATTCACATTGCTGATGACGAGGATGATATGGTTGAGGTTGAGATAGCTGGCGAGGAGCTCTCGGTTCTGGAGGACGAAGAGGTCATCGAGCTGTCTCTGCTGTGTGGTATGGACACAACGGTGGAGGAACCAGCCGACTGGTTCCTGGAGAAGACCGTGTCTTTCCTGCCAACAGAGGAGGAGACTGTTTTCTTCGAGGAGGTAGTGGATGAGGATGCAACAACCAACCATGCTGAAGAGACTGTCTGGTATGGTCCTGAAGAGGTTGAGGTTCCAGCCACACCAGTCACACCTTATGTTGTTATAGGTAATGATGTAGGTGTTCCTTTGGACTGGGAGGTAATCCCTGCTCCAGTGGTTGAGGTTGCTCCTGTCCCTGAGGCAGCTGGGAGGTTTGTTGGGTGGAGACAGGTGGCTAGAGTGCTAGGCTGCCTTGTTACTTCATACCAAACTGTCTCAGCTGTCTAATTTTTTGGTTAATTTTTGGTAAATACATATACATTTTGTATATTTTCTTAAAAAAAGGAAAATTGGAAAAGTATAAATTTTTGCTTTAGTTTAAAAAAAAAAGTTTTGAAAAGTATAAATTTTTGTTTTAGTTTAAAAAGAAATGTTTGGAAAAATTAATTTTTAAAACCTAACTTTTTGATTTGATTTATGGTCATTCCTTTTATTTTTGAAAGATTTTCATTCTTTGCTAAGTAACACAATTTCTTCAAACTTCAAAAGATTTTTTTTATAATTTTGGCTATTTAATCATTAAAGGTTTTAAGAAAATATTTTGGTATAATTTAATTGAAAGTTTTTAATGTTTAATTTACTTTACTTGGAAATTTATAAAGAATGTGTGTCTGTGTTTTTGTAAGGTGACTGTTCTTTTTATCCAACACATGTTAAACTGTCAAAATGGATCACCATAATTATCAGTCAGGTCAAGGTCAATCAGTATAGATATCCAATCATTTCAGGTCAACATTTTCGTTTAAAGTTTGGTCATAAGTTAGAGGTTAAAAGTTCAGGTCAACATTGACAAGAAAAGAATGGTCATTACTCCTTTATAGGGTAGAGGTCTACTATAGAGTTAAGATCAAACTATTTGTAAGTATGGTTATATATAAGGTCAAAGATATGCAGTGTTAGGTCAAGGTCAATGTTTACTTCTACAGAATGATTGTATCTGTTAGCAGGATCACAGATATGATTAATTGCTTAAAAGCAACAAGCACATGTAAGAAGCATATTCCTGCTAAACAGCTTTAAATATGTGTACTTATTTTCACAAATAAGAACAAAAATAGGTCCCTTCCCCAAGGGTTGACTGGGGTATAGAAATATGGTCATCCCTTGGTCTTCATTTGACCGGCAGTAAAATGCTTGCCAATTAGCCACCGTTTAGTTAATACATAGCCACATCCTGTTAAAATTTAAAATTAAAAAGTTGCATCTAATACCAGAGTAACTTTTAACCCGAAGTGTGACAGAGAAACAAACGAACAGACAGACAAAGGAACGGACGAACAGGTACGACCAGAAAATTTTGATGAAAAATACAAAATATTTCCTTTGACTCCGTTAAAACATTTAAATTGTCACCACCCTTTAGAAAGAAAATGAACATTAAGTCCCCTACATAAATTTCATAGTTTAAATAAAGGGAATTTTTTCTGCAATTTTCACTTCTGGATGAAAGGATAAAATTACCACTTCTGTTTCATTATTCATTGAGAGCATTTATAAAAAAGTACCAGATCAGAAGTAAAACAAAAAATGAAAATATCACTTATTTCCTATTAAACATCCCAAAAATTTCACATTTGTTCATTTTAACCTTGACCACTCTTTTAAAATTTAATAAAATATTAAATAAGGTTTCTGTATCTGAATTTGGCAGCTTCTGATAAATTAAAGAATATATTTGGTATATATAAATCAATGAGGGGTACTAAACAAACAACAAAAACAAGACGTCTTTAGGTCAACATAGTCTTCAACAAAGATAGGGATCTATACAATTTGTTCAGTGTTTATAGTTTAAAATTCATCAACAAAATTTACAAAATATCTATAAAGAAAAATGTCGACAAAATTTACTAAATATATAAATATCTATTAAAAGAAAAAAAGTCAACAAATTTACTAAATATCTCGAAAGAAAAAAGTCCACAAAATTTACTAAATATTTCTAAAAGAAAAAAGTCGACATAATTAACTAAATATCTATAATGAAAGAAGCCCACAAAATTTACTAAAAAAAGAAAGTCCACAAAATTAACTAAATATCTATAAAGAAAAAAGTCCACAAAATTTAATAAATATCTATAAAGAAAAAAGTCCACAAAATTTACTAAATATCTATAAAGAAAAAAGACCACTAAATTTACTAAATATCTCTAAAAGAAAAAAGTCCACAAAATTTACTAAATATCTATAATGAAAAAAGTCCACAAAATTTACTAAATATCTATAATGAAAGAAGTCCACAAAATTTACTAAAAAAAGAAAGTCCACAAAATTAACTAAATATCTATAAAGAAAAAAGTCCACAAAATTTACTAAATATCTATACAGAAAAAAGTCCACTAAATTTACTAAATATCTTTAAAAGAAAAAAGTCCACAAAATTTACTAAATATCTATAATGAAAGAAGTCCACAAAATTTACTAAAAATAGAAAGTCCACAAAATTAACTAAATATCTATAAAGAAAAAAGTCCACAAAATTTACTAAATATCTATAATGAAAGAAGTCCACAAAGTTTACTACAAAAAGAAAGTCCAAAATATTTACTAAATATCTATAAAGAAAAAAGTCCACAAAATTTACTAAATATCTATAATGAAAGAAGTCCACAAAATTTACTAAATATCTATAAAGAAAATAGTCCACAAAATTTACCAAATATCTTCAAAGAAAAAAGTCCTAAAATTTACTAAATATCTTTTAAAGAAAAAAGTCTACAAAATTTACTAAATATCTTTTAAAAAAAATAATAATAAAGCAAAATAATTTTAAAAAATTTCTCTTGCAATTAAATAAGTTTAAAATTTTTAATTCAGCAAAAGATTTGGCTCACAACAACTTGATGTGAATGATATTGCATTATTATAGTGTCTGAGTACAACATTATTACATAACTTGCTGGATTCAAATTTCATTTTTTTTACAAAAATATAAAGTATATCCAAAGTTAACACTGGCAAGTCAAGTATAACAATGTATCTAACACTGCACAATCTGCATAAACCTGCATACCTGCATAGGATAATTAGCATTGCATATATAAATTAACATGTAAAGCTTATGCTGGCTTGCTGATGTTTTCTTTCATTGTTCTATTTAATTAACCCCTAGCCAAATATAGCAACATCTATTTAAAATAGACCTGGGACTTGGATTTTGGGCAGGTAGGGAGGAATAAAGGAAATACCTTGGCCTGGGATTTTAGGGCTTAAAGAAAGGGGAGGGGAAACCTTGGGACTCTGGTGAAGTGGGGATATAAAAGGAGAGGGGAATCCCAGGGCCTGGTGTATTTGGGGAGATAAAAGAGGGAGAAGGTTACATCCACAGTCTGGTGAACTGGGGGAGATAAAAGAGGGAATGGGGAAATAGTTGCTGTTCATTGAATGAAGTAAGTTATGTGTTAATGTTGTAATCACATTGTTGTGATGATTGTATTGTTGCTTTGAAGTTTGTGGAGCACATATACCCCAGTAATTTTGGATAGAAATGATAATGAAAAAATATTCCCGTTTAAACTTTCAGTTTTTAATAAAGATGAATATTCAATTGTTCAAATTAACTATTAAAGTGGTCTTTCTTAAAGTTGTCAAATAAGAACCAAAGTGTACCTTTTAAACTTTAAAATATGAATTGAACATTTAATTAGAAACCTTTGGTTTAAACATTTATGCGTGTTTCTGAATTCCTTTCATTAAAATTGAGTAAATAAAATCTCACTCTATTTAAACAATTTTGTGTTGTAAAAAAACCCACAAAAACATACTTGACCTATAGTATAGAAACTTGTTTTTGTTGGAGACTATATTGACCTCTAGGGTCCAGGTTTTTTGTGTTGTTTAATTGCTGTCTCAATAACATAATCCCTAAAGTTATTTTCCATTAATAATAGACAAAGGACAAATTACAAAAAAAACAGAATATCCTAATCATTCATATAAACTTATAATAACTGTTAATTTTCCTTCAAAATATGTTTCACACATCTCCTTCGTTTAGATAAATTTCAAAGTGAAACAGAAAATGGAAGCCAAATAATTAAAATTTAGATCAATTGAAATAGCCTCCCCACTTAAAAAAAAAATAAAGAACAAATTTTAACAGAAAAAAGGGGGAGGGAAACCTAAAGATACAGAATTTAAATAAAGTGATAAAAAGATCTTCCATCCTTTTCTAAACTTCTTTTTAAAGTTTTAAACTTGGTAAATTAGATGTCCCCTGAATTTAGAGTATCCATGGGAACATGTCTCATTTTTACCAGAAATTAATATACCCATAGGAACATTACAGTACATGTTCCTCTTCAAAGTAATAAAGGTATCCATAGGAACATCACATCACATGTTCCTCTCCAAAGTAATGAAGGTATCCATAGGAACATCACATGTTCCTCTTCAAAGTAATAAAGGTATCCATAGGAACATCACATCACATGTTCCTCTCCAAAGTTATGAAGGTATCCATAGGAACATCACATGTTCCTCTTCAAAGTAATGAAGGTATCCATAGGAACATTTCATGTTCCGCTCAAAAGTAATGAAGGTATCCATAGGAACATCACATGTTCTGCTCAAAAGTAATGAAGGTTTCTATAGGAACATCATATGTTCCTCTTCAAAGTAATAAAGGTATCCATAGGAACATCACATGCTCCACTCAAAAGTAATGAAGGTATCAATAGGAACATCACATGTTCCGCTCAAAAGTAATGAAGGTATCCATAGGAACATCACATGTTCCTCTCCAAAGTAATGAAGGTATCCATAGGAACATCACATGTTCCTCTCCAAAGTAATGACAGAATTGGCTTTACAATGAACTTTGAACTCAAAGACATGGATACACATGTTTCAGAAAAGTAAGTTTGGTACCTATATCTCTTTTCACACTTTTATTTTTAAATCATTTGTAAATTTAATTGTAAATGTAACATATTTAAGTTGTCAAATTTTTGTGTAAAAAATAAAAAGGGGAATGACCATATAAACTTTTATTTTTTATGCCCCACCTACGATAGTAGAGGGGCATTATGTTTTCTGGTCTGTGCGTCCGTTCGTCCGTTCGTTCGTCCGTCTGTCCCGCTTCAGGTTAAAGTTTTTGGTCGAGGTAGTTTTTGATGAAGTTGAAGTCCAATCGACTTCAAACTTGGTACACATGTTCCCTATGATATGATCTTTCTAATTTTAATGCCAAATTAGAGATTTTACCCCAATTTTACGGTTCACTGATAGAAAATGATAGTGCAAATTTCAGGTTAAAGTTTTGGCTTCAGGTTAAAGTTTTTGGTCAAGGTAGTTTTTGATGAAGTTGAAGTCCAATCAACTTGAAACTTAGTATACATGTGCCCTATGATATGATCTTTCTAATTTAAATGCCAAATTAGAGTTTTGACCCCAATTTTACGGTTCACTGAACATAGAAAATGATAGTGCAAATTTCAGGTTAAAGTTTTTGGCTTCAGGTTAAAGTTTTTGGTCAAGGTAGTTTTTGATGAAGTTGAAGTCCAATCAACTTGAAACTTAGTATACATGTGCCCTATGATATGATCTTTCTAATTTAAATGCCAAATTAGAGTTTTGACCCCAATTTTACGGTTCACTGAACATAGAAAATGATAGTGCAAATTTCAGGTTAAAGTTTTTGGCTTCAGGTTAAAGTTTTTGGTCAAGGTAGTTTTTGATGAAGTTTAAGTCCAATCAACTTGAAACTTAGTATACATGTGCCCTATGATATGATCTTTCTAATTTAAATACCAAATTAGAGTTTTGACCCCAATTTTACGGTTCACTGAACATAGAAAATGATAGTGCAAATTTCAGGTTAAAGTTTTTGGTCAAGGTAGTTTTTGATAAAGTAGAAGTCCAATCAACTTGAAACTTAGTATACATGTTCCCTTTGATAAGATCATTCTAATTTTAATGCCAAATTAGAGAATTTATTCCAATTTCACAGTCCTTTAAACATAGAAAATGATAGTGTGAGTGGGGCATCCGTGTACTGTGGACACATTCTTGTTTATTATAAATTTTATTATTTTTGTTAAAGATTTTCAGAAGGAAACAGAAAAATTATTTATGAAAATGTGAATAGTGTCAAATGTGTATATATATATATAGTTTTAAGAAAAATATAAAAAAAAAAAAAAAAATGCATGGGTGATGGTTTTTAATGATTTTAAGAAAAATGGGAAAAAAACAAAAAAATGCATGGGTGATGGTTTTTAATGATTTAAAAAAAAAAATAGAAAAAAAAAAAAAAAAAATATGCATGTTACTAATGATTTTAAGAAAAATAGAAAAAAAGAAAAAAATGCTTTGGTTTTAATTATATCATGATGCAGAAATGGGTCCATTTAATATTTAAACTTGAATTTGGGATTTATTTATATCATGATATGGAATGGATACATTCTTTTAACTTGAAATTTGGATTTAATTATATCATGATACCGATTGGATACATTTCTTTTAACTTGAATCTGGGGGAATGAATTATATCATGATACAGAATGGATACATTCTTTTAACTGGAATTTGGAGGATTTAATAATATCATGATACAGAATGGATACATTCTTTTAACTTGAATTTGGAATTTAATGATATCATGAAACGGAATGGATACATTCTTTTAACTGGAATAATGGGGATTAAAATAAACCCTTTAAAAAAGTGGGGTTTACTGTTTTACCTCTGTCTGTCTGTCCATCATTCAGTCTGGCAGCATTAACAATCGTAACAAGGATTTCTGAAATTTGTCACTTATTCTCCGGAACGTCAATACAAGGATTTCTGAAATTTGGTTCAGTGTTGATATAATGCAGCTATACTGTGTCATGCGTTTTTAGATTCATCACTCAACAACTTCCTGTTTACTGAACACTTGTATCATTTACACATGTTAACTAAATTGAAAATTTTCGTCACCTTGTTCTCCGGAACTTCAATACAAGGATTTCTGAAATTTGACTCAGTGTTGATATAATGCAGCTATACTGTGCCATGCGTTTTCAGATTCATCACTCGTCAACTTCCTGTATACCTAACACTTGTATCATTTACACATGATAGCTAAGTTGAAAATTTTCGTCACCTTATTCTCTAGAACTTCAATACAGAATACAAGGATTTCTGAAATTTGGTTCAGTGTTGATATAATGCAGCTATACTGTGTCATGCGTTTTTAGATTCATCACTCAACAACTTCCTGTTTACCGAACACTTGTATCATTTACACATGATAGCTAAGTTGAAAATTTTCGTCACCTTATACACGGGAATTTTAATACAAGGATTTCTGAAATTTGGTTCAGTGTTGATAAAATGCAGCTATACAGTGCCGGGCGTTTTTAGATTCATCACTCAACAACTTCCTATTTACTGAACACTTGTATCATTTACACATGATAGCTAAGTTGAAAATTTTCGTCACCTTTTTCATGAGGAACTTCAATACAAGGATTTCTGAAATTTGGTTTCAGGGTTGATAGAAGTCGGCTTAACTGTGTGATGCATTTTCAGATTCATTACTCAACGACTTCCTGTTTACCAAACATTTGTATCATTTACACATGAAAGCTAAGGTGGAAATTTTTGTCACCTTATTCTCAGGAACTTCAATTCAAGGATTTCTGAAATTGGGTTTCTGAGGCTTAATAATGGTCAGCTATACTGTGTGAGGTGTTTTTTGGATTCACAACTCAACAACTTCCTGCGTACTGAAGTTTCACTTATTTTGCAATGATACGGAATGGATACATTCTTTTAACTTGAATTTTGGATTTAATTATATCATGATACGGAATGGATACATTCTTTTAACTTGAATTTTGGATTTAATTATATCATGATACGGAATGGATACATTCTTTTAACTTGAATTTTGAATTTAATTATATCATGATACGGAATGGATACATTCTTTTAACTTGAATTTTGAATTTAATTATATCATGATACCTTTTTAAAAGTATACACTTTTATTTTCTGAGGATTGTTTTGATATATGTAAGTGAACAGCAACCAACAACACAAACAAAAAAACGTGAAAAGATAAGTTAATACATTTTAAATAAAGATAAATAATGTTAATACCTTTTGTCCTTCATTTGGAAATTTCAAGATAAAATAATATGGAAATTTATAAATGAAAAGGAATAATGCTATATTCCCTTTAAATTTTTATAAAACCATAATTCATGTTTGATGTTTAAGATTAAGTTAAAAAAGGGTGAAATAATTTTTCAAATTTTCAAATTTTAGATCAAATTGCCCTTAAAAATCAGACGTAGAACATATATGTATCAGCTATTCCAAAACCATTTTACAGTTTTTAAAGGAACTTTCAGAACAGAACATTTAAGATACCAATTTCGTACTGCAAGGTTTATCAGTATAATTTTGGGAATTTCCCAAAGTAAAGGGTGTTAGTCGGAGAAAGATCTCCAACCCTTCCGGGATACATTATTCTGACTCAGAGTCAACTAGACTTTGCTCTTACTTTTAAATACTACTTGCTTAAGGGAGAAGCAGCAAATATCCCTTTTAAAGTCTTTAGTTTATCCATACATGGGATAGAGCCCTTTACCTCCAACATATCAGGCAAGCATAGGACCATTGAGAAGGTTATAATTGGTAGTGAAAAGTATTCTTTTTAAAATATTCATATTCATTTTATTTTTGTTTATTTGAAAATGAACTGTTACTCATTTAGACTGTTGTTCAATTCCTAGTAGTAACAGAAAACATAAATTTTTATATTTGGTTTAAAAATATTTTGGTTTGAAAAGTTAATCAGAATATTTAATCGAAAAGTATGTCTCCATGCACAATTATCCATCCCTCTACAGGACTTGTATCTTAATATAAAAACATCTTATTCTTAAAGTATCAACACTAACCATTACAAACAATTGATACTTAATTAAATAGGTTTAAGGATGAAAGACAAGAGAGGGAGAGAAATGAGAGGGGAGGGGATGGGGGAGAGAGAATAGAGATTGATGGAGTGAGTTTTCAGATAAGGGTTTAAGGTACTAGTCTTGTAGAGGGATATGTCTTCTTGTAAAGTTAATGTATTCAGTCAAAAAAGAGAACTTCTTGTTAACAATATGAATATGAGTAGGAATACAAACCAATTTTTTTTTTGGTATGCAAATCCAGTCTGAAAGTCCTTGTTTTAAATAATGGGTCTATTACATTTCAAAATTATTTCCAAGTCTGTAAAATGTTTGTGACCCCAGTGGCCGATCCAGGGGTTGGGGTTGGAACCCCCCTTTTTTTTTTTTAATGATAATGCATTTGAATGGGGATATATATTTAAAACCCGCACTTTCTCCTGGGTTGGATCCCCTTTTTTTTAAAGATTGCTGGGTCCGCCTCTTAACCCTTTCTCCCTTCCTATTTGGTAAAGACATATAAGATTGTGTCCATAGTACACAGATGCCCCATCCGCACTATCATTTTCTATGTTCATTGGACTTTGAAAATGAAGAAAAAACCTCTAATTTGGCATTAAAATTAGAACGATGATACCATAGGGAACATGTGTACTAAGTTTCAAGTTGATTGGACTTCAACTTCATCAAAAACTACCTCAACCAAAAACTTTAACCTGAAGAGGGACGGACAAACTAACAAACGGACGCACAGACAAGAAAACATAATGCCCATAAATGAGGCATAATAAATGTTTGCCTTGGAAAACTCCCTTAACAATTTGTATAACAACAGCCAGTCTAGACTGTCATAATTCAGTAACTTGCAAGTTATTTATCTATTCTTGATAGATATGACTGTTTCAATGCCACTTGTAGTACTCCTAGCTATTACAAGGCTGCCAGTTTTTATTGGTGGCAGAAGCCATATAAATGGCACCTGAAAAACCACCGACCTTCAGTGTCTGTAAATGTTGTCCTAAGTTTCTGTTGAAATGTTTGTACTGGTTTGAGGTATTGCTGATTAAAAGTGTTGACGTCTGATTAAACAAAAAACATCCTTTACCAAATTGTCCAATTCAAGGGGAGATAAACATATTAAAATAAATCCTTTACAACAACTTTGGATCAATATCTTATAACGGGTACTCTGATAATATTTTTGGAAAGATTTTCAGAAAAGCAATTTAAAAATGTGTTAAAGGTATATTCTCTAAATTAATAAAATAATTGGTCCAGTGATCAATGAAGAATGAAAAGATGAGATGTGGTCAATATGCCAATGAGATGTGGTTTTGAATAAAGCTAATAATGGGCTAAGAATGCCAATGAGATGTGCTAAAAATGCCAATGAGATGTGTTAATACAACTAATGAGATGCACTAAGAATGCAAATAAGATGTGGTATAAAGCTAATGAGATGTGCTTAGAAAGCCAATGAGATGTGGTAATAAAGCTTATGGATGAGTCAATAAAGTTAATGAGATACACTAAGAATGCAAATGAGTTGTGGTAAAAAAAGCTAATGAGATGCGCTGAGAATGCACATGAGATGTGGTAGTAAAGCTAGTTAGATGCACTAAGAATGCAAATGAGATGTGGTAATAAAGCTAATGAGTTGCATTAAGAATGCACATGAGATGTGGTAATAAAGCTAATGAGACGTGCTAAGAATGCCAATGAGATGTGCTAAGAATGCCAATGAGATGTGCTAAGAATGCCAATGAGATGTGCTAAAAATGCCAATGAGATGTGTTAATACAACTAATGAGATGCACTAAGAATGCAAATAAGATGTGGTATAAAGCTAATGAGATGTGCTTAGAAAGCCAATGAGATGTGGTAATAAAGCTTATGGATGTGCCAATAAAGTTAATGAGATACACTAAGAATGCAAATGAGATGTGCTAAAAATGCCAATGAGATGTGTTAATACAACTAATGAGATGCACTAAGAATGCAAATAAGATGTGGTATAAAGCTAATGAGATGTGCTTAGAAAGCCAATGAGATGTGGTAATAAAGCTCATGGATGTGCCAATAAAGTTAATGAGATACACTAAATGCAAATGAGATGTGCTAAAAATGCCAATGAGATGTGTTAATACAACTAATGAGATGCACTAAGAATGCAAATAAGATGTGGTATAAAGCTAATGAGATGTGCTTTGAAAGCCAATGAGATGTGGTAATAAAGGTTATGGATGTGCAAATAAAGTTAATGAGATACAGTAAGAATGCAAATGACTTGTGGTAAAAAAGCTAATGAGATGCACTAAGAATGCACGAGAGATGTGGTAGTAAAGCTAGTTACATGTACTAAGAATGCAAATGAGATGTGGTAATAAAGCTAATGAGTTGCATTAAGAATGCACATGAGATGTGGTAATAAAGCTAATGAGACGTACTAAGAATGCACATGAGATGTGGTAATAAAGCTAAGAAGATGTGGTAATAGTGCTAATGTGATGCACTCAGAATGTAAATGAGTTGTGGTATTTATGCCAATTACAATTTGGTAAGAATGCCAATGAGATGTAGTAAGGATGCCAATGAGATGTGCTAAGAATGCCAATGAGATGTGGTTAAAATGCCAATGAGATGTGGTTCGAATTCCAATGAGATGTGGTTCGAATTCCAATGAGATTTGGTAAGAATGCCATTGAGAACTATTAACCAGAGATTGAACCACAAGGCTGCAAGAGTTATCTTTCTTTCATGTAGATTTTATGTATACTTTATAGATGTAGGAAGATGTTGTGTGAGTGCCAATGAGACAACTCTCCATCCAAATAACAATTTATGTATACTTTGTAAGCTCCCCTACAGCTGATAGTTAACATTTTCAGCAATTTATGATTGAAGTTGCCCTTTCTTTTAATAAAATTATTTTATAAATAAACTTCTATAATTTAGCAAGTAGAAAAAGCTTGCTATAAATCTCAAATTCAAAATTTTCTGAAAACCCCCCAGTAAGTAACCACTTTTGATTTTTTTGCCAAATTAAAAAAAAGATATACCAGTAAAGGCACTAGCATAGAAGATGTGTGGAATCAAATAGGTAACAACTATAGTGATAATGAAATATTCTAATAATAACCAGTTTTAAATGTATTGACTTAATGGACTTATTGTATGATGTTATATGTGACCAGTCAGAATAGTGGACAATGAAATATTCAAATGATGGAACTGACTGACTTTTAGTGAATAGACTAAATTCAGGATCGAATAGCTTTGGAATTCGACCGACAAGTAAATATTGACACCAGCCTTGGAACCAGCAAGTGAATTATTGACATTTATATTGATGTGACCAGTATTCATGTAGATGGACAGTGCTAGTGGACTATAAACTGATAAATCTCACAGAAAGGCACATCACAACTGGGTCTGAAGCTGTTACATACAAAAGATGAGGTAATTATACTCAAAATACATAACATTACACTGAATGTGATTACATGTAGATGTAAAAAAGATGTGGTATGATTGCCAATGAGACAACTCTTAACAAGAGACCAAATTATCAAAAATTAACAATTATAGGTCACTGTGCGGCCTTCAACAATGAGCAAAGCCCATACCACATAGTCCGCTATAAAAGGCCCTGAAATGAAAATGTAAAACAATTCAAACGAGAAAATATAAACGGCCTTGCTAACTTGTGTACCAAAAATTAACGAAAAAACAAATATGTAAAACTAAAACAAACGACAACCACTGATGTTTATTAACCTTATATAAGCATTTAGGTTACTTTGAGTATTTTGAAAAAGATATAATAAATGTGTAATAGAGCCAAAGGTCTTCATAACAAAAAAATCAGCCTGGTAAATTTAAAAACAACATGTATGTACCTGATTGGATGTTTTATTATACTTGGGTGAAAAATTGTCCTACTTTTAATTATAATTAAAATTCCATATAAGCATTTTTAAGAATGTGGCTGTTCAACATAATTTTTTCTTCTTCAGATATCCAGGAAATAAGAATTGTATGTGATCTATTACAAGATCTGAGGACAGTAGGACCTGGAAGAACAATATTACCAACTTCAAGGTGAGTTTACAGTAAAACAAAATGGTAATAAACACATGTTAAATCGCTAAAATACTGAACTCCGATGAAAATTCAAAACAGAAAGTCCCTAATCAAATGGCAAATCAAAAGAATTGACTACAAATATCATATTGAATTAATTGGTACAAAAATGTACAGACATTTTCTTCTGTAGAAAATGATGGATTGAACCTGGTTTTATAGCGCTAAACATCCCAACAAATTCCATTATATTGACAACAATGCGTGAATAAAACATGATAGGTAAAAATGTCAAAATAAGGGTTCAGCAGTCAACACAGTGTCGCAATCTTAATCGCAACAAAAACAAACAAATATTTAATAAAGAAGCACTAAAAAGGAATATATCGATCACATTTAACAACCTCGTTCATTATGCTTGCTTATTTTTGTATTTTATTTATTTATGCCAAATAATAAATTGCTCCTGCAATTATACAATGGAAACTTGTTTATCATACTGTTAAAAGTCTTGGCCAAATTTATTTCAATGTTTGAATTTTGAAAAGAAACATTGATGCTACTTCGCAAGATTTAATACTCTCATTTCTGAGTTATAGGTTATGTTTAATGCAAAAATTAAAATGTCATGGTAATTATGCATGAAATATTTGCCACTGGACATTAAGCATACAACAATCAATCAATCTTATATGTATATATGGTATGAATAATTTCTGACATATCAATAAGAATTAAATCTGTTATTTTGTGAATTTAATTTCCATGTTTTAATTGACATTTTGTTGTTTCTCTGTAGATTAACTGCTTGGGAATTTACAAATCAACTGATATAGAAAAATTTTGCCATTTAGATGAACTTGGAAACATTATTGACAAACAATATAGTGTATTATTATTCTTGTTAAAATCAACAGAAAGAGAGAGAGAGGAAGGATAGGAGAGAGTCAATTGTAAAGATTTATGTCTTTTTTAACCAGACATGTCGATTACATTAGAATTTCAGAGACCTACAGTTCTCCCTAATTAAATGGTCATGAAGCAGTTTAATGTTAAGACTTTGATGTGACCAGCAAGAACAATCAGGCAGCTGCCATTGGTTTAAATCTCTTTTTTCGAAGATGTTTGGTTACATTAGAATAAATCTGTGTGGAATGTCAAAAAAAAGTAAAAAAATAATAATTTGTGGTATTTTGTAGTTTCATTATGCAATCTTGAATACATTTATGATTACTATTTAGAAAGAAATATAACATTAGAATGGAAATTGTATAAACATTTATTTGAGACAGAGTTTCACATTATTTCATTAAAATAATTAAATCCTTTTTCTGTGAATGAAGGACAAACAGGGAAAACAGACAAAGCTGCTATTCGATGAATTTCAAATTGTATTTATTCACATTTGATTGATTAGAGTTAAAGATTGACTACAAGTATTCAGCATAGTACAAAATTAAGGATGCACTGCAAGTGTATATTATCTTTATAGTTATCATCACACTATGGATCCAATCTAGATGTACAACACTCTTTTTTATAGTGTTCTGTAAATTATCAGGAACACCAGTTGTGATGAATGGGAAGACTGGCAGGCTGAGAAATGGGTATAAGGGGAGGGAATACCCCTGCTTATCTTTTCATACTGGTTAGTTCCTTTGGTCAAGGTTTTGTACAAATGTTGTTCATATCAGATGTATATTTGTTATTTGGAGCTCTGTAAAAAAAAAAAAAAAGAAAAAAAATGTAAAAAAGAAAAGAAAAAAAAAAAAATTGTGAACAGAGTTCTAGATAATAACTGGGTGGTATGAAATGTGGGTTAAATATTTTCGGTATATTTTAAGTGATTTTTTTTTTTATGCATCTGATATTTTTTGTGTATATAATGTTATGTTATTTTTTTATAGAATTGCTTTAGTTGCCTTCTTGACTAACATTTATTGGTGAATGGAGAGACTAGCAGGCTGAGATTGAGGCATAAGGGGAGGGATTACCCCTGCTTTTCTCTTCATACTTGTAAATTCTGTCACTGCACGGAAGGTCAACAATTAAGAATATATAAGTTTTTTTATGTATCAATGTAAGTTAGATAAGTTATATCAGATGTATATATAAAGTTAGATGAAAGTATTCTTTAGAGCTCTGTAAAAAAAAAAGGCTTGTAAACAGAGGTCTAGATAATGCATTAAGGGGTTTGGTTTGACATGGGGATTTCAAATTATATTTACAAGTCATCATCTACAAAAAATGCATCTGATATTATTTGCCCCCAGCCCAGTTTCATGTCCCAAATATAATGACTGCAGAATAATGGCAACAGCTTAGTCAACACCCTTATTTAAAGTTTCTGATTCACTTCCATTCCCAACCCCACCCCCACCCCACTGTCCATGAAATTGATTAAATTGAACTTAAATTGTACATGTTATAATCACAATATGATATACAGTATTATTAATCAAGTAAAATACTGCAAGTAATAACCCTGTTTGTTCATGACAATTGAACATGTGAAATATCTGTTACAATAACACACCCATGCTTTTTCCCTATTGGGTTTTTTAATGCAGGGTGCATGTTTTTCTATGATTTGTCATATTTTTGTCTTCTCTTTTAATAAAGACCATGCAATTACATTGAAATGTTTCTGTTTTGTTGAAAAATTGAAAGGTCCTTATTTAGTTCCTCTTCAAAGGTACGAGTTTGTTACAAATATCTTGACCCTAGCATAATTCATCAGTTTGGATGATTGACTCTGTCCTTGAAGCAAGGTCAGAAAGAAAACTGGTATTTGCAGCTTCAATGCCAAGGACACATCATTTAGGAGAAGTACTCGTCTGTCATATTTGTTTTTCATGAACTATTTCTGTTAATAGCTTTCTTGGTTTGAATTATCTCCCCTTGTTTTGTCCTGGGCATTATATAGTCAACTTCCTGATATACAATATGGATTTTGCTCATTGTTGAAGGTTGTATAGCAACGTTTACGGCTGCTAATAATCAGCCTTATTTGAACTTTGGAGCATCGATAGACTAGTTGTCTCATATGTAATCATACCACATCTTATTTTATAGACTGGTTGGCTGGAATCAGAATATTGATTAAGGATATGTTGATCTAGTTGATTTTGAGGTTAAAATGTTGAAGCCACAGACCAAAAATGGAAGTGAAAGGTTTTTGTCGAGCCTTCGACTTTAGTTGAAAAGTGAGACTAAGCAATCCTACATTCCGTTCGCGGCGTCCACAAATATTCACTCCATCATGTTAAAGTTTTTGAAATTTTAATAACTTTCTTAAACTATACTTGATTTCTACCAAACTTAGACAGATGATTGTTTATTGTCAAAAGCTAGTATCCAGAGGTAAATTTTGTAAAAATAAAATTCCATTTTATCTGTATTTTACTTATAAATGGACTTAGTTTTTCTGCTGGGAAACATTACATTCACTCTGTGGTTAAACTATCCTGGGTTTATACCAAACATGGACAGAAGCTTGTTTATGATCATAAGATAGTTAATCCAGAAGCAATTTTTGTTAAAAAAAAATCCATTTTTTCAGTATTTTACTTTTAAATGGACTAAATGTACTGTTATACCACTGTCCCAGGTTAGGAGGAGGGTTAAGATCCCACTTACATGTTAAACCCTGCCACATTATTTATGTATGTGCCTGTCCCAAGTCGGGAGCCTGTAATTCAGTGGTTGTCGTTTGTTTATGTGTTACATATTTGTTTTCTCGTTTGAAATGTTTTACATTGTCTTATCGGGCCCTTTTATAGCTGACTATGCGGTATGGGCTTTGCTCATTGCTGAAGGCCGTACGGTGACCTATAGTTGTTAATGTCTGTCATTTTGGTCTCTTGTGGACAGTTGTCTCATTGGCAATCATACCACATCTTCTTTTTTATATTAGATTTTCTGCTAGGAAACAACACTTTCACTCTGTGGTTAAAGTTTTAAAATTTTTAATAACTTTCTTATACTATTTTGGATTTGTACCAAACTTGGACAGAAGCTTGTTTATGATCATAAGATAGTCTCCAGAAGTCAATTTTGAAGAAAAGAAAAAATCCATTTTTTCAGTATTTTACTTTAAATGGACTTAGGTTTTTTGCCAGGAAACAACGCTTTCACTATGTGGTTAAAGTTTTTAAAATTTTAATAACTTTCTTATACTATTTTGGATTTGTACCAAACTTCGACAGAAGCTTGTTTATGATCATAAGATAGTATCCAGAGGAATATTTTTATTGATTTTTTTCCTCATTTTTGTTGAGCCTGTGATTAACAGCAAACGTAGGTGAGACACTGGGTTCAGTGGAACCCTCACAAATATTTTGGTGAACTTCAAGGAATTTTGCTGCAATTTAATCTTTATTTGGATTAATTGGCTAGTGGTAGTGCATTAGAGAACCACAACCTTCGACAGGAAAACTGACAATTATAGTCAATTAAGATAAGTCGAGTGCACTTGCCACATGCAGGGTTAGAACTTACAACCTCAGCGTTGACAGGCTAGTGATTTCAGTACTTGAACTACTATCACTTATACACCACCAAGACCTCACCTAAATTGGGATATCTGTTATTTAATGAGAAAGCTCCTATCAAATATGATGTCTTTAAGTTTAATGTCACATATACCAAAACAAACTAAAAGCAGTGCAGAAGCAGTATTGTCGCACACAGAACCTTGCTAGGAACTAAACTTGGATATGGTAAATCAATACATGGAAACCCCCAAATAATTTGTTAGTCCACATATAAAGGGTCCTAGTAATTCATTTCTGGACTGTATCTTTGGAACATTTCACAACAATTGTGTCTATGTTTGTGGTATGATTTCAGCAATAGTTAATGTATAAGTATAAAGTGCTATTCCAAATTATTCCATATGTTTTGTTTCCCAATTATTGGAGAGCCAACACATGAAACATCTCTGCTTAGATTACATGTAAAAGTTTGCTAATAAGTCAATTCAAGGAGAACCACAATTGGTAGGTCAGTGGTATTTGATATGCAGTTGTATAAGCATTGGCACATCTCAAGTTTATGGAGATTATTAGGCCCTGCCCCTTCAGTTGTGGTCTATTGACTTTGAAACTTGAGCTGAATTTACATGTTTAGTGATTGTCAGTAAGGTGTCGCATCTCATTTCCATTGCATTTTATTGGCCCAGCCCCCTCAGTCCTTTAAATTGCATAGTTTACATTTTGAAGTCGTGATTAGATCAGTTTATGATCACATTAAATTCAGAAATTATTGCGTGCATTTATTATTGTAATTTTTTCAGTTTAGACTTAAATGCGATTTTGAGAAAAAAAACCTGTCCAATTCATATAAAATATTTCAAAATGCAAGTTTAAATTATTTGATTTTACAACTCTGTCCCATTTTTGCAATAATAAAAACCTCGCAATAATTTCTGAATTTACAGTAACCAATAATGCTGTCAATGATATTTAGTATGCAATTGTAATAGCATTCCCTATTATATGACCCTGCCACCCATAGTTTATTGACTTTTGCATTGTTTAGATGGTAAAGTTTGTGTTTGTCAGTTTAAAGGGAACTTACATATGAGAAGTCAATGGTATTAACTATGCAGTTGTATTGGCATTTGCAATTTTCAAAGAGGTTATTTGGCCCTGCACCTTCAGTCATGTAAAAAAATGAAGATGGGGTATGATTGCCAATGAGACAACTCTCCAGTCCACAAGAGACCAAATGACACAGAAAATAACAGCTATAGGTCGCTTTATGACCTTCAACAATGAGCAAAACTCATACCACATAGTCGGCTATAAAAGGCCCTGAAAATGACAAATGTAAAACAATAACAAGAAAACTAATGGCCTAATTTATGTACAAAAAATGAAGGGAAGACAAATATGTAACACATCAACAAACGACAACCACTGAGTTAGGGAGCTACCATTTGATTTTTAGGGGGGGGGGGCTAGGATGAAATTTGAAAAAATAGGCAGGACAGGAATTTTGAGTAAAAAAAAGGCAGGATCAGACACTTGCAAAAAAAAAAAAGTCAGGATAAACTAAAAAAAAAAAAAAAGGCAGGACCGAATAGAGTGAAAAATAAAAAGGCAGGACAGAGATTACAACTAAAAAAAAATGCATAAAAATCAAATGGTAGCTCCCTTACAGGCTCCTAACTTGGGACGTGCAAACATACAGAATATGGCAAAGTCAGACATGCTAGCACTCCTCTTAAACTGGGCTAGTGATGTATCCGTAAAACATGAACAGGATCACAACCCTCCTCCTAAACTGGGCTAGTGATGTATCCATGCAACATATGAACAGGATCACAACCCTCCTCATAAACTGGGCCAGTGGTGTATCCATGCAACATATGAACAGGATCACAACCCTCCTCATAAACTGGGCTAGTGGTGTATCCATGCAACATATGAACAGGATCACAACCCTCCTCATAAACTGGGCTAGTGGTGTATCCGTGCAACATATGAACAGGATCACAACCCTCCTCATAAACTGGGACAGTGATGTATCCATGCAACATATGAACAGGATCACACCCCCCCCCCCTTAAACTGGTCTAGTGGTGTATCCGTACAACATATGAACAGGATCACAACCCTCCTCCTAAACTGGGACAGTGGTGTATCCGTACAACATATGAACAAATTATAATAAACAGCTGCGCCATGAGCGCATGATACGCCCGACGTCTTGTGTGGAAGTTTTATGCAATAATCATAAATAGTTTCTGAGAAAGTTTTAAGCAATAACCATATATTGTTTTTGAGACACGGCGGGATATGTGAAACCCCCAACCCTTTTTTTTTTTCTTCGAAAAACTAAATATTACTAAAATAAAATTTTGAATCAAAACCAAAAGTATACAGATCTTAAGATTAATATAACAAAGAAGTGTGTAAAGTTTTAAGCAATAATCATAAATTATTTTTGAGATACGGCACGACATGTAAATAAACACCTGTTTAACAAAATACTCAATAACTCCAAAATAAAGTTTTGAATCATCAACAAAAAGTATACAGATCTTTAGATTAATATAACAAAGAAGTGTGTAAAGTTTTAAGCAATAATCATAAATTGTTTTTGAGATACGGCACAACATGTAAAAAAAACCCTCCCCCTTTTTTACAAAATACTCAATAACTCAAAAATGAAATTTTGAATCATCACCAAAAAGTATACAGATCTTTAGATTAATTAAACAAAGACATGTGTAAAGTTTTAAGCAATAATCATAAATCTAAAATGAGATATGGTGCGACATGTCAAAAACCCTCCCCCTTTTTTACAAAATACTCAATAACTCAAAAATAAAATTTTGAATCATTACCAAAAGGTATACAGATATTAAGATTAATATAACTAAGAAGTGTTTAAAGTTTTAAGCCATAATCATGAATCGTTTTTGAGATACGGTGCGACATGTGAAAAAAAACACCCCCCCCTGTTTTAGTTACAAAGTGCCGTAACTCAAAAAGTTTTAATCTTATTTTCACCAAAAAGTATACAGATCATTTGACCATCATAAGAAACAACTATGTTAAGTTTCATGAAATTTGGATAAGTCGTTCTCAAGTTACGGTGCGACATGTTTACGCCGGACAGACAGACGGACAGACGGACGGACGGACACTGGACATTTGTATACCATAATACGTCCCGTCAAAATTTTGACGGGCGTATAAAAATCAGCTGAAAACGCTTTACTCATCAGATGGATACTGAAATAAAAATACTTATCAAAGTGGACGACAGGCAGGGTACAACAACAAAAAGACACCAAGTACAGATATTAGAGTACTAGCAGTTACTTTGTATGTTCTGCATAGTTGATGCGTTAAAAGATTGCATTTCTATCTAAACATTTGCAGTATATTTAATAACATATGGGCGAGACAAATCTCTGTGTCTACTGCAGTTTAATACTTATGATGAAAGAGATGAAATGTCTAACCAAATTTAGAAAATATGATTTTTGCTTTTTCCATATTTTACTTATAGATTTACTCAGTTTTTTGCAGTGAATATTTACACAGTATATCAATCTGAATTTTTTATTAAAACTCCCAATTTTTGACCCAACATCTAAACATTTCCAAATGTTTTGATAATTTGAAGAAGGCATATGTTATAATGTCTAATTATTTCAGTTAAAGAAGATTTAAATAGATTCACTAAAACTGATTTTTGTTGTAATTTTGCAAAATATCTGACCACTATTTGAAAAAAATTAACAGTGGCCACCCTCAGTGACACCAACAAATATTTATGTTAGAATATTCCTCATGTACCCTATCTTTAAAAACCTTTTCACCATAATTTTAATAGGCAAGGGGTGGAGCCACATATGAAATCTTTAAATGAGGTTAAAAAACGGTAACAAATATCTTGAAAAAAATATGATTCATTTGTCTATCTGTTGAGATGAACACGGCCGACACTCGGCTAACCGAGAGATTGGTCGGTTAATCTATATTGAGTATGCGGCTATATCGGCGGTTGGTCTGTTAATCGGGTTGGCTAAAGTCTGTTAATCAGGTGTTATCGAGACAATCATTGCAAATTCAGTATGTTTCATTGTATAACTTTTTAAATATAGTTTTGTCATAAAAATCATTTATGTCTAACAAAACAATTCAATGTACCGAATACAGTGGTGTAATTATTTTTTTTCTAGCTTCGATAACCGATCTATAAAATGAAAAGGCGGGTTACTCGTCAATAAATTTATACACATTTTACACACACAAAATGTACAAAAAATGGCAACTTGGTTGAATCTACTTGCATGCAATATTTTAAACATCGAAAAAATACAGGCACTATGTTTGTTAACTATATTGATATCATTGTGTGAAAAATCTACACGAAAATCGGTATTTTGGTAACATTAATCAATTTTCATTAAAAACCTGGTCTGTTAATGGGTCGGATGTATAAAACCCGGTCTGTTAATTGGTCTGTTAAGAGTTATGAATGGCATTAGTATAATTTGATTGCTTTATGGGGAGTTATCGGATCAAATGGGTAGGCTCCAGACAAGTGGCTAAAATATACGAAAACAACACATGAACAATGAAACATAAATTTAGACAATGGCAATTGATAAAATTGGTTTTAAAAGGTGTAATATTTAAGTAATATTAATTTTATCCAATAATGGTCGAATACATCATGTGGATTCTGTTTCGTTGTTATGATGATAACACCAATTTGTCATCTGCATTGGTATTAAGTATATAAATCAGAGATAAACGTCGTAATGTAACTAAACATCAGTAAGTAAAATCTATTGGGATGCATAAATATATAATAGAGAAAAAGTAATGAGAAAAATAAATAAAATGCAGAGAAAAGTGACATAACAATTTAAAGAATACAGAAATAAACAACACTCCCGATCCGTATCCTCATGGTATACACGAGAATCTGGATGGAGACGCAGAATATAGAATAGTAGGCAAAATAGATAGAGAGTGATGCATTGCTAAGAAAAGGGAGAAAAAAATAAGAATACAGACATGAAGCAACCTTTTCGTTATTTAGACCCTCGAAGATGATTGTTCAATACAGTGGCGGATCCAGAACTTTTCCTAAGGGGGGGGGGGGGGGCCGCTGACTGACCTAAAGGGGGGGGGCGCTCAAGTCATGCTTCAATGATTCCCTATATAATCAACCAAATTTTTCCCACGAAAGGGGGGGGCGGGCCCCCCCCCCCAGGCCCCCCTGGATCCGCCTATGCAATATATGATTAAGTAATAGAACAAAAGAACCAATTGAATGATACTGACGAATTAGGATTTTTAAACTTCTAGTGGCAAATGTCATTTGCATATGAGAACGACAACACGTTTTATCGCACCACGGGTAAATTATCACGTTGTGATTGGTTTAACGCCGTCACGTTGTGACCCCCTATGAGACCGTAGGGGGTTAGTAAATTTCATATGGGGTTCATGACGCGTTAATGATGACGTCATCTATTAATGTAGTTGTGTTTCATTGTTTATTTTTCCACAAAACGCAGTGGAAAATGTCGAGCGTGCGATAAATTCGTTATACGGTTAACTACTGACCCCTACGGATCCATACAGGGTGAATAAAATCCTCTAAGGATCCGTAGGGGGTCAGTAGCGAACCATATAACTTATAATATGTACCCGGTGTTGTGTTAGACAGACACTTTCAGTCGGATTTTAGAACGTGCTACTTTGAACAGACACAAAAATTAAGGCTGATTGGAAACGTTAATAATAAATCAATGCATATTCCAGCGGCCAATCTATATCACGCTATATTGAAGTGACACACCTTTCAATAAAATGCAACGAAAGTCAAAATAAAAATGCTCTTACTAGAAGGATCCTGTTGCACCGAATTGTCATGTTTTTACTCAAGTACATCTCATTTTTAACTTTTTCAATGGGATATAGTTATAAAGGTAGCAAAACTATTGTCATGGCTAAATAACTCTTAACTGACTCAGTTTTAATTGTCCAACCCATTAACAGACTTTATTCCCTTAATATCCACTAAAACGTGGTACAACTCACGTTATATTACAATTATGAAATATTTACTAATGTCAATTTATTTTTTAGAACCAAAAGTACAATTTTTGTGTCCTTTAAATAATATCTAAAATTGTTTGTTTCGTCTTTTATTAAACAAATTGCTATGCGTATAAGCATATATACCACATACTTGCGCGACGCCTTTTAGTTTTACTGAAATTTGCGTAGACTTTGAAATGTTTTTACAGATGGAAAATGTTCTTTGATAGATATCATTTTGTCAGACACTTTTTTTTTTATTTGGTTCTTATAATATACCAAAAATCTGTATATTTAATAGAGTTTAACAATAAATTGTGCGTTTTACTCTTAACAGACGTATAACCAACCCGATTAACAGACCAACCGCCGATATAGCCACATACTCAATATAGATTAACCGACCAATCTCTCGGTTAGCCGAGTGTCGGCCGTGATGAAGAAACCATACTCTGAGTTCAATACTTTGAGTTAATTAAGTTCTAAAAATACATGAAGTCTGAAATTTACAAAATAAGTATTTATATGATTATTTATCTGGAAAATTACATTGAATTGAATGCAGACCTGACTGTGTTATATATAATCAGAATTGTTATATTAATTTATCTTCCACTAGATAATATTCTTTGCACAGAAATAGATTTTTAATTGGGAAATAGACTTTTAAATGTTATTGTCTACCAAGTTTAAAGCAAGATGTAGGCAATTTTAAAGTCCTTATGAACTACTGATATGATATACATACCATTATCTGTCCATATCAATGATTTTGCCATATCCAAGGATTTCTATAGTAAGAAGGTTCTTTTACTATACAAATCCTTGCTATATCTATCTGCAAATGTGCACCCTACTAGTCACTGTTTTATGTGATTAATTTATTGAGTATCATAGCATAATATACAGAATGACATTCTTAATTGCCACCAATTGTTTGTGGTCAGAATTTGTAGAATAACAATGTTTTGCCAAAATCTAAAATAATCCTTAAAACTTTTCAAACCAAAAAAAAACCAATAAAATAAAGAATAACAAACCTTGTCCTGTGAAGAAATGTGTTTACATAAGAACAAAATATTGGGGCCAAAATGGAATCATTAATAGGGTCTGTGATAAAAAAAAAACAACTCTAGAAAGAATTATATACAGACTAACTAAAGGTTCTTAGTGTGAGAAAAAATCAGGCATATTAATGATAACATAGAGAGAAATATGATATACTACTTTCATCCATCCATTCTAACAACTGTCTGATAGGGAATGATTCATCATAAAATTAATATAATCATACTAGTAAGTCAGTTGACCTGTTATGTACAAAGAGGGATAACTCGAACATTTTTTTTTACATTTTAACAATAACACCATAGAGCATATAATCAGAACATATTAATATGGACGTCAAGTTGGTTACCTATTCCCTATTCCCTATTCGTTACCTATTCCCTATTCCCTATTCCCTATTAGTTACCTATTCCCTATTCCCTATTCCCTATTCGTTACCTATTCGTTACCTATTCCCTATTCCATATTCGTTACCTATTCCCTATTCCCTATCGTTACCTATTCGTTACTTATTCCCTATTCCTTATTCGTTACTTATTCGATTTTTAATATCCTTCCCCCTTTTTAATTGTTTATACTCTTATATCTTGTAATAGTTCTAAATTTGTTGAGGTAAAATGATCTTTTTATGACCTATTTATATGTGTTTGTGCTCAACCGATCCTTTTACTTTATGTTCGATACTCATTTGTTCCTTATTTGATTTTTATACGTTCTACCTTTTAACTGCTTTATGTCCGTATGTTTGAAGATGGATCTTGGTTCGAAGGGATGAAATCAACGCGTGTAAGCGCTTGCATAAAAAAAAGATGTGGTATGATTGCCAATGAGACAACAACCCACAATAGACCAATATGACACAGAAACTATCAACTATAGGTCAATGTACGGCCTTCAACAATGAGCATAGCCCAAACCGTGTAGTCACCTATAAAAGGCCCAGATATGACAATTTCAAACAATTCAAACAACAAAATTAACGGCCATATTTCATATACAAAAAAAATAAAAGGAAAACAAATATGTAACACAAAAACAAACGATAACTACTTAATTTCAGGCTCTTGTCTAGGGACAGGCACATACTAACATAATATGGTGGGGTTAAACATGTTAGCAGGGTGTACATCGTTTCGGAGCATGCTATTACCTTGTTTAATTCGTTCCATCACTCGCTTATAATTCGCTTATAATACGTGTATCATACGTTGCACCTTTTAAAACATGATTTTCAATTGTTTTGTTGTCTCTGGTGGTAGATTTGGGTTCTTAGAGGTGATATAACTCTGTAAGCGCATATGTACCCGTTCCAGCGCTCGGATAATACCCTGTTAAATATTCGTTACTTATTCGCTTTTAATACGTTTGTTGTTCGTTGCACCTTTTAGAAAAGGATTTTCACTTGTGTTCATGTCTCTGGTGGTAACAATGTGTAATTAGAGATGAAATGACCCTATTAGCGTGCATGTACCCGTTCCAGCGCTCGGTTAATACCCTGTTACCTATTCGTTACCTATTCGTTACTTATTCGCTTTAAATACGTTTGTTGTACGTTGCACCTTTAAGAAACGGATTTTCAATTGTGTTCATATCTCGTGTGGTAATAATGTGTTCTTATAGATGAAATACCCCTATTAGCGCATATTACCTGTTCCATCGCTCGGATAATACCCGGTTACTTATTCGTTCCTTATTCGCTTTTAATGCGCAGGGTATACGTTGCACCTTGAAATAAATCGTTTTTTAATTGTGTTTGTGTCTCTGGTGGTAACAATGTGTTCTTAGAGATGAAATGACCCTATTAGCGCGCGTGTACCCGTTCCAGCGCTCGGTTAATACCCTGTTACCTATTCGTTACCTATTCACTTATAATACGTTTGTTGTACGTTGCACCTTTTAGAAAAGGATTTTCAATTGTGTCCATGTCTCTGGTGGTAACAATGTGTTCTTAGAGATGAAATGACCCTATTAGCGCGCATGTACCCGTTCCAGCGCTCGGTTAATACCCTGTTACCTATTCGTTACCTATTCGTTACCTATTCGTTACCTATTCACTTATAATACGTTTGTTCTACGTTGCACCTTTCAGAAAAGGATTTTCAATTGTGTTCATGTCTCTGGTGGTAACAATGTGTTCTTAGAGATGAAATGACCCTATTAGCGCATATGTACCCGTTCCAGCGCTCGGTTAATACCCTGTTACCTATTCGTTACCTATTCGTTACTTATTCGCTTTAAATACGTTTGTTGTACGTTGCACCTTTTAGAAAAGGATGTTCACTTGTGTTCATGTCTCTGGTGGTAACAATGTGTAATTAGAGATGAAATGACCCTATTAGCGTGCATGTACCCGTTCCAGCGCTCGGTTAATACCCTGTTACCTATTCGTTACCTATTCACTTATAATACGTTTGTTATACGTTGCACTTTTAGAAAAGGATTTTCAATTGTGTCCATGTCTCTGGTGGTAACAATGTGTTCTTAGAGATGAAATGACCCTATTAGCGTTCATGTACCCGTTCCAGCGCTCGGTTAATACCCTGTTACCTATTCCTTACCTATTCGTTACCTATTCACTTATAATACGTTTGTTGTACGTTGCACCTTTTTGAAAAGGATTTTCAATTGTGTTCATGTCTCTGGTGGTAACCTATTAGCGCATATGTACCCGTTCCAGCGCTCGGTTAATACCCTTTGACTTTTTATCTAAATTCTAATTGGGGATGGGCTTTTTAATTTGTTAACTGGGTCAGGTTTTTTTATATTGGCTGTATAAGTCATGCTTTAGTCAAATCAGAGACTCTAAAATTGGTACTCCAAAAGGAAGAGACTGGTGGTCACTGCGGCCATTGTTTCGGTGAACTAGCACCTTAAAGTCCAGATAACCCTCAGGCCAGCTGGCTAGTACATTAGCAGACAGGTACTTTTGTGCATGATTTGGCATTTTTAAAACTTTTGGCAATTTTTAATTTAGACTATTTTCTTTCATTTCTTTTTAAATTTAACAGTTATTAAAAGTTAATATGAAGGATTTGGTTATTCTGGGTTTTTTATAATTTGTCCTTCGTCTATTATTAATTGTCAATGACTTCTAGTCAACACTCGGCCTTCAATAAGTGTTTAATACTATCACAGTTATAAATTCAATTTTTTTTCAGTTATCCTGGATATTTTGAAAACACGTAAATGATTTACTGAAGGGAAATCGAAGGAAAGTAGGACCTTGATGTAAAATATTACCAATTTTAAGGTATGTATGTTGATGGTTTCATTAAATCCTTGTTTCAAGGTAACATTAAAGATAATGAACGGTTCTAGTTTATTGCTTCTATAATAATACAATACCTAATTACAGATTTAATAATATGAAGATGTGGTATGATTGCAATTTTGAAAACTCTCCACAAGAAACCAAATGACATAAAAATTAACAGCTATAAGTCACAATTGTGCCTTCAAAAATGAGTAAAACCCATACCACATAGTCAGCTATAAATGGGCCAAAAAATTAGAATTGTAAAAATATTCAATGGAGAAAACAAACTGCCTAATTCATATCCAAAATAATGAACAAAACAAATATGTAACACAGCAACAAACATTATCCACAGCAACAAACATTAACCACTGAATTACAGGCACATACGGAGTGTGGCAGGGTTAAACTAGTTTGAAGGCATATTGTCCTTATCCATCAAATCTTTGGTTAAATAAAAAAATTGACGTTTATTTTAAACAAATCTGAAAGTACAATGCTGGCATTTCATACTAATGATGCCATAAGATTTAATACAATTCCAAACTGCTTTATATGAAGAATTTCTTTAGCATCTGTCTCCTGTACCCCATATATGGATAAAATGTAAATATCTTCTGACATCAACATTATATATATTATTTGATGAATTTTAGTTTGTTTTGAATTAAATTTTATTTTCTATTTGTAAACAAAGCGTGCTTGTTAATTTAGAAATCAACTGAAGCAGAAGAATGGATTCTGTTGATCTGAGGAACTTGGAAACACTTAATTATTGACCAAAAAAATATGTAGTAATACAATTATGTTTAAGGAGAGAGATAGATAGAAGGGGAGAGCCAGTTGTAAAGATTTATTCTTTTAAACCAGACATGTTGATTACATTCAAATTTCATAGGCCTACAGTTCCCCCCTAAATGGTCTTACTTAATACATGTACTAGGTGTTTAATGTAGGGGGCGGGGATATTGTTTTACTCCTGCCCTTACACTCTACCATCCTATTATAGGTATATAGATATAAGAAGATGTGAAATTGGTGACAATGAGACAACTCTCCATCCAATTCACAGCTATTCCAGATAACTACTCCTAGAGTTTAATGAGTTATCTCCTATATTTGTAGGTACTTTTGATATTTTAATATTTCATGATAAGGCTAATGCAAATAGAATATTTAACTTGTTTTCAAATTTAACAAACTGAGCATAAGTTGTGAGGAATGGAAACTAGCAGGCTGAGTTTTCGGGTTAAGGGAAGAGAATACACTTGTTTATCTCTTCATATGAGCTAGTTTTGTTTACTGCATGGAAGGCCTGCAATAAATTAGAATGTATTAGTGTTATATATAATTGTTATATATTTTTTTGTTTCATATGCTATATAAGGTGTAAATAAAGTAAGATGACAGTATTATTAAGAGCTCTGTAAATAAAATCAGCTTGTAAACAGAGGTCTAGATAATGCATTCAGTGGATTGGTCTGACATTGGGATTTCAAATTATATTTACATCGTCATCTACAAAAGTGCTTCCATTCACAAAATTATCTGATATTAAACGCCCCTTCCTCCCAATTAGACTTCATTTTAAATTTAATGAGTTATCTTCCATATTTGTAGGTACTTTCATGATAAGCTAATGCAAATAGGAGACAACTCTTGTTTTTTGTAGAAAAGAAGATTTAACTTGTTTTTAAATTTAAAATCCTGTGAATTTTGTAATTTTTTTCTTAGCTTCAAAATAATATTTAACACCAGTTGTCCATGAAATTGAACATTGCTCCTCTTGATTTTAGTAAGTGAATTCTTTTGCAATAGTTTAAAAGAAATGTCAAATAGTATTTCATAATGCATTAGAAGGAATGGTATATTTTATAGAATGCTAGTATTGTTTTACTTGTATGTTTAGTAGTCACAAAAAATGTAATATATTGTTTGTTTTACTATTTACTATTATCAATTGGAATAACATGACCTAATTTCCCTGTTGTCTAATTTCCCTGTTTGCAAGTTCATAACGATGTATGAGTTTTTTTTTAAAGCAGGGTGTATTTTTTTTCAATATTGCCATATTCTTATGCCTTAAGTCGCAGTATTATATGAGGTAATTGCTGCATAAATCATTTCTCATTTAAATAAATAATATTTATTTGAACTTTTTTATGTTTCTTTAAAATATTTTTAATCTTGTTTCAGTAAATATTTTGAGAGGAAGAGTTTTGAGTTTAAATCCCTGGCTGGGTCAGACCACACAAGATTAAAAGCTGGTATTTGCTTGTAACAATATTTCGGGTTATATTAATCCCTTCAGAATAATATTTTAGGGTATAGTGATTCTAAAGATATGTAAGAAGATGTGGTATGAGTGCCAATGAGACAACTCTCCATCTGCTGAATTATGTTTTGGGGTATGGCGATTCCTGTCGATTTTGAGGTTCACTTTTAATTCAATGGTAATCATTTCCAATTGTTTTTTTTACATAGATCAGGCCTTAATGGTTTCTGCAGTTGAAATTGTATCATGTTGTGTTATTTATGGCGCCTCTTACAACTTGCTTACAGTGGCCTATTGTTTTAAACACCTACATCATGAAATAAGTACCTACTGATTTGTACTACTAGTATATAGTAATAACACTGTCTGTTATCTGACTCTTGTGTAACCTCGGATCAAGAATATCATAACCTGTTATGTTTTGTGCACAGTATACCTTAAAAATGAAGGTACATTGTCATTAGACAATAATCAACATTTGATAGTTATTCCAAAGCTATGTGAAGGTAATCTGACTAGCATTTGTATGACATAAATATGACATTTTTCATGCAAAGATTTGCAAGGCAAAAAGAATAAGATACTATTAGTTATTATCGTTTATTGGGAAAGACTGTACTTTGACATTTTCATAGCTTTTTTTTGGTTTTACTCTATTGTTGAGTTACTGTCACATTGTATTTACCCAAAAGGTGACATCTTCTTGGAGCCTTTTGAAAACCTTTAAGGAAACCAACTAAAACTGGACTACTTAGTACATTTGAACTTGTATAAAAAAATATATCACTTTTTGCACAGGAAACTTGGGTGCAATGTTTTTATCTTGTTAATGTTGTAGGTTTTTCATTAGTTATTTTATAAACATATTATAACTTATCAGTAATAGCATTGAATACTTGATTACATGTATGGGAAGTTAAGTCGCCATCTGTGTTTAGGGTTCACAGATACTATACCTCCCATTTAGGTATAGTAACGTCCCCACCATACATATCAGTATCTGCTAGTACTGGTAAGAACTGAGGGAGAGAGATCACTCAGTTGGACCCTGACCGTCAGACCAAGGGTGCCTTGGTCAGACTGCGACCGAGTCGTGGTCTAAAAAAAATTTTATAGTACCATGCATGAACTGAGAGATCGATCACTCAGATGGACCGTGACCAAGGGTGACTTGGTCAGACTGCGACCGAGTCGCTGTCTTGTTGTTTTTATCCTTTAATTGTTTTTATGTTTTTATCCATATTTTAATTGGGGATGTTTTTATCTTTTTATCCATATTTTAATTGGGGATGTTTTTATCTTTTAATCAATTTTTTATTGGGGATGTTTTTATCTTTTAATCAAATTTTAATTGGGGATGTTTTTATCTTTTAATCAAATTTTAATTGGGGATGTTTTTTATCTTTTATTCAAATTTTAATTGGTTTTTTTTTTTATCTTTTTATCCATATTTTAATTGGGGATGTTTTTATCTTTTTATCCATATTTTTTATTGGGGATGTTTTTATGTTTTTATCCATATTTTAATTGGGATGTTTTTATCTTTTATCCATATTTTAATTGGGGATGTTTTTATCTTTTAATCAAATTTTTATTGGGGATGTTTGTATCTTTTATTCAAATTTTAATTGGGGATGTTTTTATCTTTTTTCAAATTTTAATTGGGGATGTTTTTATGTTTTTATGTTTTTATCCATATTTTAGTTGGGGATGTTTTTATCTTTTTTTCAAATTTTAATTTGTTTTTACATATTTTAATTGGGGATGTTTTAATCTTTTTATCCATATTTTAATTGGGGATGTTTTAATCTTTTTATCCATATTTTAATTTGGGATATGTTTTTATTTTTAATCAAATTTTTATTTGGGATGTTTTTTCTTTTATTCAAATTTTAATTGGGGATGTTTTTATCCTTTATTCAAATTTTAATTTGGGATGTTTTCAATTTTTATCCATATTTTAATTGGGGGTGTTTTTAACTCTTTATCTAAATTTTAATAAGGGATGGGTTTTTTTATTTTGTTAAATGGGTCAGGTTTTTTCATATTGGCTGTATAAGTTGTGCTTTAGTCAAATCAGAGACTTTAAAATTGGTACTCCGAAAGGAAGAGACTGGTGGTCATTGCGGCCATTTGTTTTGGTGAACTAGCACCTTAAAGTCCAGATAACCCTCAGGCCAGCTGGCTAGTACATTAGCAGACAGGTACTTTTGTACCATTTGGCATTTTTAAAACTTTTGGCAATTTTTTCTTTAGACTACTTTTTTTCATTTATTTCTAAATATTTTTTACACCTTTCAATTAAATATATATTTTGGCTTCAAAATGGTTATCCAAGGATAATTTCTTTAAATAAAATAATTTACATCACACATTTTGGCTTATTGTAACTTTGGCTGTTACCTTAATTTTAAAAATAATGATAACCATTTAATATTGAAATAAAAACTACAACTCCAAATTAATTCAATATTAAAAGAAACCATGAAAAGTTTAGATCTTCTTTCAGTATTGAAATTTTTCATTCTTCCATGCCTGGTACTTCATGATTAAAATCTTTCCATCAACTAACACTTTCATGGGGATATTTAACACACAGAGTAGGCTAATATAGGTGGTTAAGGTTGATATGGATAAGAGAGAAATTGAGGGAGGATGAGGGTAAATAATGAGAGTGGTATGTATGGATATATGTTCTATAGGGAGAAAAAGGACAAATTGAGTAGATGAGGGTAATATTGAGAGTTGTATGTAAAGTAGTTAGGGTGAGAATATTAATTTCTTTATAAGGGCTTGATGTACTGGTCTAATGGAAGTGCAGTTTTCTTTTTTCTCCTGTGTAGTTCTTATTTTCTTCAAAAATCTGGAGTAAACATTTTAAAAGTACTGCTGTCAAAAATTAACAAGTTAACAGCCTTTCTTGTTACTGATTATGTGCTGCTGATATATAAACATTGTAGCACTTCTCAGTGACTAGATAGGGTTGCAGCTTTTCATCAATTTTAACAGCATTATCTTACAGTTATAGATGCAGTGATCAACACACTTGATTAATGTTTCTTTCATTCTTAAAAAATTTTCTTTCCAGTCTTATATAAATTTCTTGGTCTAATGTTTCTTCTGTATCTTTGCTGTCAAGTTTGTAGTTCATTCTTATCATATGGTTTTTTCACAGGCACTTGTCTCAGAAAAAAAATTTCCTATATACCTTAATATAATAATATATGTGTTATATAAAGGTATATTAGTGGGGGGGGGGGGGAATTCTGAGACGAGTGCCTGTGGTTTTTGTCGAACCTTCGACTTTCAGTCGAAAAAGCGAGACATAGCGATCCTACATTCTGTCGGCGTCGTCGGCGGCGTCCACAAATATTCACTCTGTGGTTAAAGTTTTTGAAATTTTAATAACTTTCATAAACTATCCTTGAATTGTACGAAACTTGGACAGAAGCTTGTTTATGTTCATAAGATAGTATCCAGAAGTGAATTTTGTAAAAATAAAATTCCATTTTTTCCGTATTTTACTTATAAATGGACTTAGTTTTTTCTGCCAGGAAACATTACATTCACTCTGTGGTTAAAGTTTTAAAAATTTTAATAACTTTCTTAAACTATCCTGGAATTGTAAGAAACTTGGCCAGAAGCTTGTTTATGATCAGAAGATAGTATCCAGAAGTAAATTTTGTAAAAATAAAATTCCATTTTTCCCGTATTTTACTTATAAATGGACTTAGTTTTTTCTTCCAGTTAACAGTATCGAGAGGAATAATTTTATTGATTTTTTTCATCATTTTTGATGAGTGTGTGATTAACATCAAAAGTAGGCGAGACACTGGGTTCTGCGGAACCCTTACACATTTTTTTATCAGTCTTAGAAGGCAGTAATGTGTGTAGGGTGCAGGTATCTAACATTTCATGAATAATTTTCAACAGTCAAATCAATAAACATATGTTTACCAATTACAAGCAAAATACAAAATGGGTCACAAAGACATTCTTTATTGGCATACATCATTTTATATAGGCACTGGCTACGGTTACATGGAAATGTAACAATAATAAAAATATTATTGTTACATTGGAGACTAAATGCCGAAATGTATGGTTGGGTAGAGACCTGATTAATTACGAATGTAACAATAATTATCGAGGCTACGGTTACATTGCGTTATTGTTACATGAAAAACAGCGATGAACGATGGGACTAGTAATTATTACTAAATAATAAAAGTTGAAGACATTTATTTTATGTTTACAATAAATACAATAATTACATACAATTTCTTCAATTTTTTATTTACAATGACAGTTTCTACATATCCAGTAAGTGGTTGTTAAAGCATGTTTAAGTCCGACACATTTTTGATGAACGAAATTCAACTCCATGGATACATGTATACAGAAGTTCCCAGTATTTTAGTTCACAGTTAGCAAACTTTGCTTTTGATGTATCAAATTATTTAGAGCTGCGTTTGTATAGTTGAATGAAATTTGTGTCTTGATATTGTTTCAAATTCGTTTCAAACGCATCCCAAGTTTCAATTTTTTCACCCTAAACAAAACTGATAATAGGAATCTCTTCATCCGTTGTTCAAAGTATAATCGAACAGTAAATTAAGAGTAGATGTGCTGTTAACTACTTAAAAGTGAAACGATTGAACTACTAGTATATTTTTCGCCTTTGGCACTCCTAATCTGGTGTAATATCTTTACAAACATCAGAAACAAAATTAATACGTAAAACTACGTAAACACCATTTGTTAAATAATAATATTTATTATTTATCATTTTTTCAAGTATTATTTAGTACATATAAAAGAATTAACCAATACAACTATAGAGGTTTAAGTTTAATGAATCTAGCGTACATTGCTGTTTTTTATGTAACAATAACGCAAAATTATGTAAATTATGTAACCGTAGCCTCAATAATTATTGTTACATTCGTAATTAATCGGTTCATTACCCAACTTTGTATTCCGGCAATTAGTCTCCAATGTAACAATAATATTTTTATTATTGTTACATTTCCATGTAACCGTAGCCTTTTATATATCCAAGGCTCTTTTAAAACTTTAAAAAACAGCCTCTGTTCTCCTGTCAGTGCTTGAAGCACAACAAGAGTTGAACTAGACTCTAAAATTGTTATTTACTGATTCTTACACTAAGCACATGGCATTATTAAAGAAAGTAAAAACCAGCAAAGACTGTTGCTTGGAGTCGAAATATTGAGTCCGCGAGCCGATAGAGTGACACATTTGTGAACTAGCATGTTAAAAAGATCAGATATTTTTAGCTTTTCTCATTACTTGGCGTCCGTCGTCATCTGAAACAGATATATGACAATTTTAACGAATTAGCGAATCTCTGATACAAGCGTTTATTTATACATGAACAAAGTAATTATCAGTGAGGTTTAAATTTGCTCTACATTTGCTGAATGATTGGAAATAAAACAATACTATAGAACACACTACCCCTTATTTTCGCTCTGGATATTTAGTATTCATATTTTCATTTGACAAAGTCATGCTGATTGTATATGCCTTTATAATTTTTTTTTATGTTAAGTCGGTTTACATGAAATACTACAAACATCAGCTCGCTTTTTTGGCAACAATAACAAACCGTACAAAATAAAAACATTTAGGACATATATAACATACACAATAGACAATACATAGACAGCTATATTGCATACGCAAAAAAGTTCATATATAAAAGCAAGCACAACAAGTAAAGCACTAATATAGCATAGGCGGATCCGGGAGGGGGGGCTGCTTTTCGTGGAAAAAAATTGGTTGATAGGGAATCATTGGAGAATGACTGGAGCGGGCCCCTACTTAGGAAAAGTTCTGGATCCGCCACTGTATAGATTATAAGCATTTGCAAAGCATACGAAAAAATAAGCTTAACTCGTTCTTAAAGTTGCATGGAAAACATAAAAAAAATTTTAAAAAAAGCTTTAATATATGAAGGAGCCACATCTGCATGAGTTGCCATTTTAGTTGTTGATCATACTTTTAAACTGGTTCAGATTCACTAGATTTATACATGATATCACAAAACACTAGATTAATACGTGATATCACAAATATTTCCGACTTTGTATGGTTTTAGAAGTCTTTGGGCTCAATGAAATCAGTCTCTTCCTAATAGTAGTACTTTTTAGATTCCTACTAAATGTTATCAAATAAATCATGGGTACGAGCTGAGACCACACTAACTTCTTCTTCTTCTCTGATCTTTACACCTTTTATAGGATAAACATACTTTCGTATGTCGAACAGTTCCACCACCCAAAAAATAAATGAAAACTAACACATGTGTTATAGTAGTCTGAGGTACGAGTTGGTAAGAATATGGTACGAGTTGGTAGAGAGTACGAGTTGTCGTGTACTGGTACCACTATTGTTAATCTTCATACAATACCAGTCTAAATTTTAGTAAACAAATATTCAGGTTGGTATTCAGGTAATATGAATATTTTATTTACGTCCTTTTAAGGGAGGATAAAGTCAAGGGGTATAGAATAAGATAGAATAGAATATTTTTATTTTCCAATAAACCTATATGTCTCTGCTTGAGCTAACTGAATCACAGTCACAAAAACATGTTGCCTTAAAATAAAAATGTTATACTCTTTACCACAGATGTTAAATTTCCAAATAATAGCCCACTTTCGAGTCATGTCCATCAACGCAAAAGTATGTCTTTTTGACGTCATTTACCATGTTTACCAGAAATAGGGATTAAAGGCTGTAATGGGTGTATCTTCATGACGAATCATGGTTATAAGTCTTTGCAGACGATGTCAACAGTATTTTTCCTGCATGGCTATAAAATGTACACTTTCTTTTGGACGTTTAAAAAAAAATCAACTGATTTTGACGAATCTAGTTATTTTTTTTTCCAAAAATAACATTAACGTTAACTATTTGAGACCTAATTATTTGGACAACAAGGATGTGTACATGTACTATTAGTATACAACAATAGTACATGTATAACAATACCATAATTAGCTCTGTAGAGCTTTTATAAGACATACCTATGCTATCAAACTTTACACATGTACAGTAACACTGTCTAAATTCTTAAATGTCTAAAGTTCTGGCTTTAAAAAAATCACCAAAATAATTTGTGAGGATAAAAAGTTATAAAAATTTCTTTGATTTTGAAATATATACAATGTATAATCATAAGTAATCCAAAGTAATAATGATTACTTTAAAGAAAAGTAATCTAATGTAATCGATTACATTTGAAATAAGGTGTAATTGTAATGTAACCAATTACATTTTATTAGCAAAGTAATTGTAATTTAATCGATTACCTCTTAAAGACCTCGACCCAATCCCTGTGTACTAATACTAAACAAATCCTTGTCTGTACCTACTAGTATATAAATTATAATTTCTGTATATATATATATAACTTTTGTCAGATCTGGCAGTATATTATATATATGTCTCAGGTTTGACAGATATAATTATTAGTTAAACATAGTTATTACAATTATTTTATAATAGAGACATAGGGGTTTGTTACTATTTGACAGGTTTACTATCCATGGGAACCCCTACAATGATTTTTTAAGGGTTTCCTTGGATAGTAAAAGCAGATATAGTAACAAACCCCTGTGATAGGATCTGAATAGAAAATTATTTAATTAAAAATCATCAAGTGCTCAAAAAAAGAAGGGGGAGGGGGTCTTAACATATACATTTCGCTAAACTTCTTACTAAAATGCTAAATCTCAGAGTTTACAAACTTTACAGCCTTTTACATTGATATAAAAAAATGTTTCCATTCATATATTTCTTACGAATTTCACAGCATCTGAACAGATGATAGATATTAGAAGATATGTTATGAGTACATGACTATGAGACATGTCTCCATCCAAGATGAACAGTTATGAACATTTAGGCCATTAATATATATATATATTACTTGAAATTGCCCCCCATAAATTATAACTTGAAATTGCACCCCTGGCCCATTAATATATTACTTGAAATTGCACCCCATTGGTACATGTATATTTGACATTAATTTGTAGAATCACCATGGCCAGAGAGCTAACAGCTTCAGAAGAAAACAATGTTAACTGTCTCAATGATACAATGACATCGGCAATAAACAAAGTGTTGGGACAAGATACACAGTCGTATGACGAATTCATCAATGGGTTTCAGCACATAACTAAAGGTTTGTAAGTTACAGATTTGGTTCAATTAAAATATTGAGTAATATCAGATACTAGCATTCTTTTTTTATTGTCCATTTATGAATTGATAAATTATTAAGGAACTTAGGTTTCAAATCCCTAAGGCAAATTTAAGCTTATATGGATTTGGTTATTACAATGTATTTGTAGGTACTCTTTGTTTATATAAAGCTCTTCAGCTATTTTGGTTCTTATATATGTGTTATGTATTGCTTTATAAAAGGTGAGACGTTAATAAATTATTGTATTGTATATATCCTTGGTCTTCATATATCAGCTTAGAGCGTTCCAAGGCCTGCTGAAGGTAAATCCAAATTTTACAGAGGCACTTTAGTCTCATAAAAGTTTATATCAAGTACTGTTTTCATTTATACAGCTATTTAAAAAAAAAGTGAGAAAAAAAGTTAAACTTTATACATGTACAAAATGTATTATTGATCATGAGTTTGTTGACAGATTTGACAAATTAATGTACATTTGTGTATACATTTTTTACATGCATGTAAGTTACTCTAAATAGCTACAGCTTGAATGAACAGATTTTATTGGCCACTCAACTTAATAAGGACTGCTACAAACGTACATATCTAACTATATATTGGATATTGTATGCATACCTATTGTGGTAGATCTTACTTTGAACGTTGAAATTAAATAATAATGACACATCTGGCTGGATAGAGTGTCTATTGGCGGATCCAGGGGGGTGGGTTTCCGGGGTTGGAACCCCTCCTCCTTTTTTTTTGGCCGATCAATTCATTTGAATGGGGACATATAATGTCAAATATGTGGTTTAAGTTTAAATATTTTAGAGGTATATCTCAGTGAAGTACGACTGAACTTGTGTGCATTATTGGTATATAATCATTTGATGATTCTTTGTTTTAATCAGAAACTGTTAATCAGCCTAAGAAACTGAAAAGCACCACAAAAACCCTCAGAACAGAGGATGTTGAGAGGAAACAGCCATCACAAACCAAATCAGGGAGATTACAGCAAAACAAAGCTGAGCAATTACAGGCTGACAAGAATACACATATAATGTCTGATGATGAACTGGAAGAAGAGGTTAAATATTTAAGATAATTGAAAGAAGCATAAAATATGCACATTAACATCAATACTCACAGTTAAATCCTAACTTATGTTTCTTAGTCTTAAGAGATTAAAATCAGGATAAGACATCAAATGTCAGGCTGGCTCAAGTCTTTTTGGAAGCCCTGAAAATTTCATACATGTATTTAAAAATGTTGTAATATTGTATACATGTGTATCTGAAAATTTACTTTATTTTGATTTGATAAGTCATACATGTGCAATCATATCTTACCCCCCAAAAGATTACAGAAATAACTTACTGGCCGTTTTCATGTATTCCATCACATGCACAGATTTATGATGGGCTTTTACAACACATCCCTTGATTTATATGAATTTATAAGCTTACAAAATTCAATGTTTGAAACTGAAAACAAATTGGAAACTGTTATTGTAAATAAGATTTTGATGACTGTTTTTAAGGTGCTTGACAGTGGAACCATAGCAACAGAAATGACTTTTGAAGATTGTTCATCTAGAGTCAAGGTTAGAAACATTATTTGTTTGATTTTGCTGATAATTCTCAAGTATTGTGATACCTTTTGAATTCATAGATGGAGAAAATCTAGCAGTATAAACAATGCTAGTGTATCAAGATTTACCTTCTGTTGATTTCCACAGAAAATATCACATTGCTTCCTACATGCCTCTTTATGTACATGTATGACATCTTCACTTATTATATTGAAATTATAATAAGTAATTAGCAGAAAATGTTTTAAACAAAAAATGACCAGCAATACAATGTTTACAAAAATAGAAATCAAGGAATTTTCTATAGCTGTTTTTGTTTTAAAATGAAGACATTAAACCATAATAAAGCATTCAATATCTATTAGAATTCTTTGTAATTATTTGTGTGAGAAAAAAAATGAAGAAAAAAAAATGGGGCGATAACTTTTTGCGCCAAAAAGTAACTCATTTGCGCCACAACTTAATTGCGCCAATACCGCTTTTGCGCCACCTAATTTTCAAAACTATAGGTATCATTTGCGCCAATAAAATAATCATCTAATTGCGCCAATTTTATATATTTTTATTTATATATAACAACTAAATGATTGACTAGGTACCAACAGCAAAAAATTCCTCTGACATTGTACATTGAAATTTCAAATTAGCCTCGCATCCTAATAAAATTATACCGCTTTCTGGATCGTTACACAATACAAAGTCATCATCTTTGTTTGTAACAACACCAATATCATCCAATATTCTGTGAAATTCTGCTCGATTTTTAGATTAAGTGGGACGCAGTTTTCTTCTCTCTCTATACATAGACTGACACACATATTTTAGATCTTTCTTTTCTAAATTTTCTTCTTCAATTTTGAAGATCTCTGAATTTATTATTTTTTAAGGTCGCTCTGACAACACATTGGTTGCTTTTCTTTTACACGCAGTTCTCAAAATTTGACGTTCTAATTGCTGGACACTGATAATGAAAAAAAAATATATTTCTTTTTACAAATGAAAATATGGTATTTTATACTGCCAAAATCTGCTATGAAATTTTAATAAAGCGAAAATGTATTTTATACTCGTGATAGTTGACTTGTATTTGCATTATATTTTTAAGAAAAAAATGTTTTATAGTCTCTCAAAACTCTTTATAGAGTGGCTCTTGTTGTTAACTTGTGTTTTAAAAAGCTGTATATTTTATATGTAACAAGGGGCGAGACTTTAATAAAGTATTTGTCTTGTCTTGTCTTGATATAGGTAAAACATGTACAGGTATGATATAGGTAAAAAATATTAACAGGTAAATGTGGCGCAATTTCATTTCATTTATTGGCGCAATTAATACCATCAAAATAAAAGAGAGTGGCGCAATTAATACCTTTTCAAAACTGCAATTGGCGCAAATTGATTCTGCCCAAAAAATGATAATGGTTTGGGTTGTCCCTCTTTGTATAATTACAATGTATCAAGACATGAACCAGTGCAACAAAACAATGCTGGTATAATTGAGGGGAGGATACACTCATTGCATACATTTAATCCAGACCACCAAAATCTTACAACCTCATTAAAAACACCAAGATATGAACACAAAAAAGTTTCTTGGGAAAGGGACAGGCATATTATTATATGGTGGGCTCCAAGGAATTCTCTTTGAATAAAGCATTTCAATACCAGTAATTGAGTAGTAGAATTTTTAACTGATTTTACAGCCCATAACAAGAATTATCAAGCATTTATACCTTAGCCTTTCAGTTAATTGAATAAATCACTGTTACCATAACTTATACTGTTTTGGAATAGCTAAGTCATTATCTAATAGTCCCAACAAAAATGATATGTGAGAATATTTAACAGTAGAAATTGAGAAATTACCTCCCGTTGTCCATTTATAAGTGTTAACATGTGTTTTGTAATTTTAGTTGGACAACTTTATTGAGGATAACATGTCGGATGAGGAGGTACCGGGATATATAGCAAGCTTTGGACAAGGTAAAAATATTGCGTTTTTCAAATTATTAATTTCTGGTTATTATTTCCTCAGAACTATGAACAGTTATACCCAGTTTATCAGACATCAATGTACGAAGTTATAAAGGATTTAAGATCTGACAATTACATAGCAATGTTATAAAAACAGGCAAAACTGAAGTCTTGGAAAAAAAACTTAAAACAGAAAGATGACACCAAAACATCATCAAAGGATAAAAACAGATTTATTACAATCAAGGCTTAAACATCAGAGAAATGAGTTTCACATTTAAAAAAGAAGGTAAGGGGTTTGGGGGGTTGAAACTCTCTATTTTTCTTTGATGATAAATGCTTCTGAATGGGAACCCACTTTATCCTGGATTGGAACCCCTTTAAATATTGGCTCGATCCACCAGCCCCCGCATCTTGTACTGGTCTAAAGTTGTAAGGCACATGTTTTTTTATGCTTTATTTAAAAGATAAACATTATTATGGAAAAAAGGTCTGTATGCCGCTGTACCAGTGTGTACTCTAAAGACACAAATAAACAAAATAGGTGCATCATGTTTAAATTTCATTAGACATTTTTACTTAGTTTTGGCTTTTATTTTTATTTGGTGTTTATATTTAAAAGAGTAAAGTTTTTTTTTGTAATTTATTTTTATTTCATCTGAAAATACACCAAGCATTGTGATCTATAAATATATAGATAATTCATAAAACATGTATTGATATTAAATTTTTCAATAACAGTCTAAAATTAAAAAGTTAGCTATGCTAATTGTTATAAATTTTCTACTCGATCATACACATCCTTTATCATTCTCGATTAGAATACCTGAATATGTTGGTAAGGTTAATGATGGCATCAGCCTTCTCCTCTAGCCAGATGAGTCACTTCCTATACAATGATGTTGAACATGAGAGGTACCAGGAGAGGCCACCAGAGATCATTAACAGATAACATGTTGGACAGAATCACATAATAAATGTCAACCTGAGTCAAGGGGAGATAATTCAAATACAATCAAACAACAAGTATATCAATATATATATATACCAATAACAATAAACATAGATATTATTAGATAGTACTTTTAAGATGCACACAAATCACTGTCAAGTTGTGATGTGCATCAAAAGAGTAAAGTTGTTCATATCATATTGATAAAGTTTGATGTGGCAGATAAATGGTAATAAGTGGACATAGTAAACTCTAAAAAAATACTTAATTTGTAGAATAAATAAAAAGTTAAAAACATTTTATTTGTTTCTTAGAGTCAAATGAAAAGAATGAAGACTTGTTACCAGATATTCCTGATGTCAACGCTGGCAATAGAAATTACAACTCGGACTGTTTAACAAATATGGAAACAAAGACAGCTCATTCCAATCATACATCAGAGAATATGAAAAATGACGATTCAACTGAGGAGCCTGATTTAATGTCTGAAATAGTAAAGGAAGACAAACGTTTGGTATCAGACAGCTCAGAGAATGAAAATACTGATGAAAACGCAGACGTTATAGAAGTCGGAGATAAGACTAGTCAGATGTCATTGTACCCTGGAGAGGCGGAGCCAGAGTCAGAGGTCACGGGGAGGAACATAACTTCACATACAAATCTAGATTTTTTAGTGGTGAAAAGTCGATCACATGAGCAGAGAGAACAGGTTGGTACTGACACATGACATATATAAAAAGATGATCTGATGTCTATCTTTAAAATCAGTTTTGGATATGCCTGAAGCCAAATATTAATGTGCTAAATTCCTATGAAACTTTGTGAGATGCTATAATTGACTCAAAACAACTTCAAAAACCATCTTATTAATACATTTAAATCAGTATTGAATCCTGCTTGTAACATTTGACTTTAATTTACTAGGATTTCCAGAGGTGAAGATTGAGGGTTTATTGAGGCACTCCTGCTTCCTCCACCAATAAAAACTGACTGTCATAAAATAGCCGATAGTACTGAAATAGTCGTTAAAACTCCAAAAATTAATCAATCAATCAAATGCAGTACTAATTCCATTGATTTCAGAATATGGTTTAAAGTGAAATCAAACATACTTTGAATTCATTTATTTTCATGGGAACAACTTTTGAAGTGCAAGTTTGCAATTAAATATTAGATTTCGTTGTTTTGCTGAAGTTGAAGTACAAGCCTATGAGAACTTATACTTCATTGGACATTTAAATGTGTGGTTAATCTCCATGCAATACATAAAAATAATGAAATTACAGTATGTCTCACTTTTAATGAATAAAAATAAATGTCTCAGTCAACATATTCACTTTATACAAGAGCACAGAAAAACTAATTCATTGATTTAATTTTGATCATGATGACATATATTTATACTCTGTGACTAATTTTTTTTCTAATTTTAGACATGTCCAGATACATCAGACGAAGTAGAACCATTTTCATTGGACAATGATTTTGATTATGACAATGTTATATTAACTCCAAAGTTCACCATGGAGGAAGTTGCACATTTGAAATCATTTTTACCAAGAACTGATGTCAAGGCATGATACTTCAGATGAAAACTTTTAATCAACATTCCGTCCTTTATAATAAAATGCGAGAAATACTAATACAAATATTGTTCATGTTTTAACCTTGTATTGTTTTAAAACCAAAAAACCATGAAAATTGAAAGAATTAATTCCAATTTATAAAGCAGAACATGTAGCAACATTCAAGCAGTACCTACATAAAGAGCATTTTCCCCAGTTGATATGTTATACCAGGGCTTGTATTTTGCTTTCACAATTTCCTTGATAAAAGGTTGCTACTCAAAAAGAAGCTATTAAACCAATTGTTCTAAGTGGTGAAGTTAGAGTCATCCATTTGTGAATTTTATGGACGCCATCACAAGCTTGTTTATTTTGTTTCACAGATGATAGCAGATATGTTTCAATTGTCGTAACTACAACCCAATTCCCTGCTCCCAAAATGAGACCTAAGGAAATGGCTTTTTATCAGGGTTTTAACTCACATGAGCAACAGGATGGTTGCCACATGTGGAGCAGGATCTGCTTACCATTCCACACCTGGGCACCTGAGATCACCCCCAGTTTTAATTGAGGTTTGTATGGTCCACCTATTTGTCTGTTGGTCTTTTTTCTATTTTGGCCTTGGTGTCAATTATATTTGACTTATGAGTTTGAATTATCCTTTGGTTTCTTTCACCTCTCTTCCACTTAATTTTTGATATGCACATGCATATGCATTCTTTTTTGCTCACCGTTCAGAAAGTGCTGTGACCTTTTGCTATCACCTGGCATCCCTCGTCTGTCTGGTGTATATAAAAGGCCCCGATAAAACAATGTAAAACAATTGAAACAAGAAAACAAACGGTAAACTATTTCAAACATCATCTCCCCTGAAACTACTGAAGCAATTACTACCAAACGTTAGCTGAATAATTCTTAGGGTATATAAACTTTGTGTTTTATTTTATGTTTCGTTTAAAAACATGGCCGCCAAGGCTAATAATATAACATAGGGGTAAAATGCAGTTTTTGGCTTATATCTCAAACCCTAAAGCATTTAGAGCAAATCTGATGTGAGGTAAAATTGTTCATAAGGTAAAGTTCTATCAGCCCTAATATTTTCAGATGAATCTGATAACCCATTGTTGGGTTGCTGCCACGAAATTGATAATTTTAAGGAAATTTTAGAAGTTTTAAGTTATTATCTTGAATATTAGCAAAAATGTTCAGCAAAGTGAGATCTACATAAAAGTTTATGGGACCAAAATTATCAATCGACCCCTTAAGGATTTACTGCCCTCTAAAGACAATTTACTGAATTTGTTCATCTAGTTTGCTTGCTTTAAAACTGCTGAATCACTTTCAACAAAACTTAGGCTGAATGAGTTGCAGAATATCTAGTATCAATTTTATTTCCTTGTACGTCAAGAAACATAGCCACTATGACTGAAATGGAACATAGGGGTTAAAATGCACTTTTTTCGCTTTTGAAAATATGACAGATACATTTAAATGGAATTTTTAAGACACCCATTTAAAATATATATTGAAAAGCAAAATTATCATTATGGAAAGATTTTAAGCATAACATAACAGGTGAGCTATTCAGGCTCTTCGGAGCCCCTTGTTTATATAGATTAGGCCGGTCTTTTTCTTATATCTATAAAAGAACAAAGATAAAATACATTAATTGTTTTTATCTTGAAAATGTAAAGATAGTCTAAATTAAATTCTCATGTTTATGTAAATATGTACATATGAAATGTTTACTGTTGTCCTGTGGTGTTAACCTTTGTTTTGTTGTGTTAACCTTTGTCCTGTTGTGTTTACCTTTGTCCTGTGGTGTTGACCTTTCCCATGGGGTGTTTACTTTTGTCTTGTGGTGTTGACCTTTGCCATGAGGTGTTAACCTTTGTCCTGTGGTGTTAACCTTTGTCCTGTGGTGTTGACCTTTGCCAAGGGGTGTTTACTTTTGTCTTGTGGTGTTGACCTTTGCCATGAGGTGTTAACCTTTGTCCTGTTGTGTTGACCTTTGTCTTTTGCTGTTTACCTTTGTCTTGTAGTGTTAACCTTTGTCCTGTTGTGTTTACCTTTGTCCTGCGGTGGTGTTAACCTTTGTCCTGTGGTGTTGACCTTTGTCTTTTACTGTTTACCTTTGTCTTTTGGTGTTAACCTTTGTCCTGTTGTGTTGACCTTTGTCTTTTGCTGTTTACATTTGTCTTTTGCTGTTTACCTTTGTCTTGTGGTGTTAACATTTGTCCTGTTGTGTTTACCTTTGTCCTGCGGTGTTGACCTTTGCCATCGGGTGTTTACTTTTGTCTTGTGATGTTAACCTTTGTCTTGTGGGGGTAACCTTTGTCCTGTGGTGTTAACCTTTGGTCTGTGGTGTTGACCTTTGCCATGGGGTGTTTACTGATGTCTTGTGGTGTTAATCTTTGTCATGTTGTGTTTACATTTGTCATGAGGGCTTTACCTTTGTCCTGTGGTGTTAATCTTATGTCCTGCGGTGTTTACCTTTGTCTTGCGGTGTAAACTTTTGTCCTGTGGTGTTCACATTTGTCTTGTGGTTTTACCTTTGTCCTGTGGTATTTACCTTTTCCCTCTGGTCTTTATAATTCCTTTGTCTTGCGGTGTGTCTATTGTCTTGTGGTGTTAAATTTTGTCATGTGGTGTTAAACTTTGTCCGTTGGTAAATATTTTTGTCCTGTGGTGTTTAACTTTGTCCTGTGGTGTTAATTTTATGTCCTGTGGTGTTTATCTTTGTCATGTGGTGTTAACATGTGTCCTGTGGTGTTCATTTTATGTCCTGCGATGTTTATGTTTGTCCTGTGGTGTTTACACTTGTTCTGTGGGGTTTACTTTTGTCCTGTGTTGTTTACATTTGTCGTGATTTGTTTCCCTTTGTCCTGTAGTGTTTAATTGGTCCTGTAGTGTTTATCTTTGTCCTGTGGTGTTTACATTTGTCCTGTGATGTTAACATTTGTCCTGTGGTGTTTACATTTGTCCTGTGATGTTAACATTTGTCCTGTGGTGTTTACATTTTCCTGTGATGTTAACATTTGTCCTATGGTTTTTGCCCTTGATCTGATGTGTTTACGTTTGTCCTTTAGTTATAACCATTGTTACACAGTCTTGGCACACACTTGATTTGTTTATATGAAAGATGATCATCTTACCAGCTTCTTGGTATATTGACATAATGGAAAAAATATGTACAAGTCTTATATGTCTAAATGTACACTGTATGTGTTTTATTACGGCCTTGTGTAATGTTGGCACAAAGTAACAACAATGAAATTAACCACCAAAAAATTTAAATTCAAGAATCCGTTAGTTTCATTTATGTTGACGTGAACTTGTCCTCCTCTTTCTCTTGTTGTATTTTATGTCAGATCATTATGGTCCTGCATTGCATATGGTTTTGTCATTGGCAATCATATCACATATTTTGATTTTTATATTGCATAAGATACAGACTTGCTTTCAGCAACGTATTGATAAGATACAGAAAGTGTATGGTACATATCATAGAAAACCGTTTATTAACTAATTACTGTGAAATAATGGTTCTATACACAACAAATTTGTATTAGTACTCAGAAAGGGGAAATTCATAATTGTCATTTAGCAATCTATGAATGAAAGTCTTTAAAACGGGTGTTAACACATTTTTTCAAAATAAAAATTCAGGCTTTATTAAGATTTGTTTGAAAATAAATATGATTGACTGTCCAATAACACTGGCATGAGACCAATGCAATAGGAAGATCATGCTCGGGCAATGGATTTAGGTACGTAGAGAATATTCTCATGACGAGCAGGTACTTGTTCTTGGTTAACCATCATCATTTTATTTCATACATTATCATAAAGAGCAAATTACTAAGTATACTACCATGTAAACGTGTGAACAAATTAAAATGAAATCGAGTGGTCATTTTAAAATGAACTTTTTTGATGAAACATTGACGTGTCTAAATACTCATTCTTGCTTGTCACATGTTGAGTGTAACTGAAATCCAATGGTTAGTTTGGTAGTAAACGTGACTTTTCAATAATAACAGTCAATTAAGACAGTATTAATATAGTTATATCAACTTCATAAAACAATTAAAATAATTATGTTATCAGTGATCGGGAACGCATTATCTTTACAGTGGACCATTTCTACTGCTACTTAGTGTCAGAGTCAATCTATTAAAACGATGATAAACACATTAGGATATATAGTTTTATCATCAAAATAAATAGATCATACTGCTAGAGATGATAGGAGAGGATAAGAATTTTCAGAAGTCAAAATTTATTGATTTTCTAACTATTTTTTGTTTTTCTATAAAGTTTAAGCTTAAGTAGCTCTCGGTTGGGTCTCTGATTAAGTTGTCTGATTCTGGTTGGTAGGTCTGGATGGACAGACGAAATAAAAGAAAACATGAAAGAGAAATTAGAACGTGTAATGACAACATCATATTTTGTACGATAAAATAAGTGATAGTGGTATTAACATCATTCAGTCGTAAATAATTTGGATGATAAGGTTTAGATAATTCATAATTTGTTTAGCTTCTGTTATAGATGATTTATTTTATTTTCAAACTGTACCCGCTAGGTATATATGACTTTCAGTATACAAACTGAAAATATTACCTTTCATCATAGAGGTGTGACTTTCTTGGTAAATATTTCATTTTCAGTTCAGGAACTGTTTTCAGTTTGTCCTTGCTTTTAACAGACATTTAACGATTTTAAACGGAACAAACTCGTGCAGAAACATGAAAAAACTTTAATAGGTCACTGCTTCGATATGCAACTTTGACTGTAACAAGTCTTTCGCATTTCTGCACATGTAACTTAGTCATAAATGCTGAATGACAACTGAAAGAGCATCCTGTCATTTTGATTGTTCCTATTCAAATTAGTTTTAAAGAGAACAAAGAATATGGCTGATTATGAGGTATGGGCTTTCAAGTGCTTATTGTTGAAGACCGTATGGTGAACTGTAGTTGTTGTTTTCTGTGCCGTTTGGTCTCTTGTGGAGAGTTGTCTCATTAACAATCATGCCACACCTTCCTTTTTATTAAATCAAACTCAACATAAACCACGATGCAATAGCAACTAAACCAATGTATAATTTCGTGCTTTTGTTGATTTTTATACGACCGCAAAAAAAAATTTGGGATCGTATAATGGTATGATGTCGTCTGCGTCGTCGTCGTCCGAAGACGCATTGGTTTCCGGACAATAACTTTAGTTTAAGCGAATATATATTTATGTTTTTTCAGACGGTTCAATACCACAAAAGGAAGGTTGGGATTGATTTTGGGGATGTTGGTCCTAACCGTTTAGGAATAAAAGGCCCAAAAGGGGCCCAAAACAAGCATTTTTTCTAGGTTCAGGATAATAACTTGTGTGTAAGTTTTTCAATTGCTCTGAAATTGTACCACAATGTTTAATACCATGCACCAGTAGACGGTTGGGTCTCATTGTATGGTTTATGGGGCCAACAATTCAGGAATTAAGGGCCAAAAAGGGGCCAAAACCACGCATTTTTCGAGTTTCCAGACAATAACTTGTATTTTGTGCAAGTGTATGGATCTCTCTGAAATTGTGCCACAATGTTCCATATAACAAAGGAAAAGCCGAGATTGAGGTTTGGGTTAATTGCCCTTAACATGTAAGAATTACGGGCAAATAAGGGCTAAAAAGAAGCATTTTTCTAGTTTCCAGACAATAACTTGTGTTTAAGTGTATGGATCTCTCTGAAATGTACTACAAGGTTCCATACTACAAAGGAAAGGCTGGGATCGTGTTTTAAGGTTATTGCTTCAAGGGGGGTTTCAATAAGCTTTTTTTTTTGGGGGGGGGTGATTTTTTGTTTACATATTTTTTAAGAGATTCATATTTTTTTTAAAGAAATCTTCAATTGCACAGTATTGCACAATAGATTTGTAAGATCTTTGACCACATTTATTGTGTGTCAGAAACCTATATTATGTCACAATTTTATCACAATCCAAATTCACAGCATCAAGCTTGAATATTGTGATCAAATTTGCCCCAACTGTTCAGGGTTCGACCTCTGCGGTCGTATCAGGCTGCGCTCAGCGAATCATTGTATCACCGTTTGTTCTTATATTATCCTGTTATCCGAGTATCTTATGTAGACGAAACGCATGTCTGGCGTATTAATTTATAATCCAGGTACATTTGATAACTATTTACACCACTAGGTTGATGCCACTGCTGGTGGACTTTCGTCCCTGAGGGTATCACCAGCTAGTCAGCACTTCGGTGTTGACATGCATATCAATTATATAGACTATTTTTATAAATTTTCTGAAACAAAACTTTGAATTAGATTACCCTAGCCGTATTTGGCACAACATTTTTGGAATTTTGGGTCTTCAATGCTCTTCAATTTTGTACTTGTTTGGCTTTATAACTTTTTGATCTGAGTGTCATTGAAGAGTCTTATGTAGACGAAACGCGCGTCTAGCGTATTAAATTATAATCCTGGTACCTTTGAAAACCAATTAGGGTATGATATTTATCTTGAGAAATACTTTAGTTTCAACACATCTTGTAATGCACCTATGGTACTTCAGTGCCCGCCTCGTCCTGATATTCGTGGGTAGGTTTTAGTTTTGATTTTCACAGACAAGACACGAACTGGAAGTGACATGACCAGATATTCAGGTCTTTGACTTCTGAATAAACAACCAAGTTCTACAATGAGATAGAAGTAAGCTTGTAAAGCTACACGACCTGATGACGGTTTACAATATTCCATTAAAAATCCAATTCGAATTAGAAACAAATGCGTCAAATATATTTTAGCCGATTTAGAATTGACTGGTGATAAATTTTCACCCCTCCCTGACTGTTTCCTCACAAGCTATTGTCAGTAGTAATTATAGGATAATTATATCTGAACATACAAATCATTGAAATCTCTGTGGAAATTACAGTTTCACGACTTAGATTCTGGGCATTAACGTTCAAAATTACATTGGTAGAAAATTACAATTTTAATCTTTAAAGAAGACCTCATTAAGCCGAGACAATTTGAAGCCGTTACCCAATGAGAAGGCTGAGATTACAATATATTCTAATAACTTCAGGAGCTTCTTCATTTTCTTAAGGATAGAAAGTATTCTGTTGATGAGGTCGGTTGTAAATCAATTATTTTTTCATCTAAATAGGAAGGGAAAACTGTGATGTTTTAGATACGTGGATTAGTGTTATAATGACTTTCCCAAGATTGGTTTACTCCTAACAAGATTCTCATGCTGAATTCACTGTGACGTAGGACTAAGACAAATTACCATTGTTAAAAACAATTTATCACTTATTTTATATACATGTATATTTGAAACAGTAATTTTGTGTACACTTGGTACAGACGCTTGAAACAAATGTATGCTTTCCTCGCTGATTCGTACTTTATACGAATCTTATACGTCACTGTAAGTCTGTATAGAACCCAAATGCGACGTTTATAATATCCTTCAATTTCTTTGGTGTGCTAAAAACATTTATGCCAAGTGTATAAATAAGATTTAATTGAGAACGCCAACAATTTTGTTATAGGTTTAGGCATTTTTTTTTGTAACTGCACGTTGATTCCGGGCTTCAAAACTATCTGTTTCCTGAAATAAGCATCAATGCCATTGCAAGTATCTTCGATGTTGTTTTATGCCTCTCTACTATCGTAGATGGGACATAGGTTCAGAGTAGTATCTTCGAGGTAGTTTGTATGCCCTATTTACGATAGAAGAGGGGCATTATGTTTTTCGAACTGTGCTTCTCTTCGTACTTCTGTCCCGTTCCAGGTTAAAGTTTTTGGTCAAGGTAGTTTTTGTTAAAAGTTCAATAGTCCAATAACATTGAAACTTAGCACACATGTTCCCTATGATATGATCTTTTAATTGTAATGCTAAATGAGAGTCAGTTTGGTCTCAATTTCACTCGTCCCAATGAACATAGAAAACGATAGTGCGAGTGTTCATCCGTATTTTTTTGTTGTTGTAAATTCTCTGATTTTTAGTTTTTAACAGTTTTAATAATCCCATATACTTTGCAGCGGTGCAATTTATTTTTAAATCATTAGATACGTGTTCCGCGAAAACCATTGTCACTTGTAACTATGAACTAGAGATGTGCTACTGGACTGTAAAAGCGACAGTTTGAGAAGACAGGCTATATAAGATGATGTTTAAATTCTATTTAAATACTTAGTTCTTAATGGTTTTAATTGTCATTGATATTTTATAAAATTTGTGATAAAATAAAATATTCAAGAATCCAGCCAGTTTTAGTCGAATTTTGGTCTATATGTGTTTGGTTTATCAATGGGTTGTATTAAATTATTTATTTTGAAATTTAACATCCGTCTAAAAGAACAAAAATACATTCAATCACTACTTCCCATTATTTAGCCATTTAACCATTTAAGCCGTGAAAAATTATTGGAAAAATTAAATATTTTAATTAGCAATGAGAATAATCTCTGTATAATTATACTCCAGCGACAAACTGCCTTGTTTTTAAACTGTAGGCGTTACCTATGTAGCATCTCTCATTTCACAAATTAACTAAAACAATAAATCTGTCAACATAATCTGATAACTTGAGATTCTGCTACTGTTGGTATTTTTACTATCTGTATACACTAAATATTTCAAATAAATCTTTCAATTCACAACAATGTTAATGAGTCATCTAGTTTTTCATGTATTCCTTTGTTTGAGTTTATCAATATATAAATATGCAATTTATAAAAGACAATAGAAAATTTCAAATAATATGTAGAAAGTTTATATAGAGTGATACAGTCTATAAGTCATGATTGATTATTAATGAAAAAACAAGAAGGAGAAGAAGAAGAATTCAATGGGAAACAGCAACTATGGTAGGTTTAATTTTTTTTACTTTTAAATTAAATGTTTATCAAAGTCAAGGTTCAATATTGCTTGGAAAATAGTTTAGAGCTACTTCCATAATATTCTAGTGTAATTACAATACTGTAAATCATAACTGAAACAACACAGAATTGTAACCCTTTCAAATAGAAAACAATTCCATCTTTTAAAGACATGGATTTCTACAATACATAATAAAATTCAATTTCAAAGAATTACTATGCTGTTATATATACCAATCTAAAGAATTTTGCATGTATTATATAGCTGCATGTTATGTCAAAGAATAGTTGATGCAACTTGTAGCTTCAACTTGCTTAAATAAAGACCTGACCCACTGCAATTACTTACAGAAAAGTTTCCATCATGTATTAAAACCGACCGTGTGAGTGCCTTATAAGTGCATCAAGGCCAAAATGCAATTTACACTTTTACCAAAGACAAACCAATATAAAACCTATGGGCACTTAATGATTATACATTTGCAATAGATTTTTTTTTAAGGGGGGGGGGGGGGGCTTTTACAAGCAAACACACTTTTCCTTGATGTTCGCAAAAATAGGGAATAATTTTTTATCCTTTACTATTTGTTCTTCCAAGTTGATCCTGATTAGGAAAAACTCAAGCAAAATTTATTGTTTTCACTCCTTTTTTTTTCTATTCTTAGGTTCACTTTTCTGTACTTGCCTTGAATAAGTTGGGATTTGAAGTAGATGCCTATGGATTGAATATAGATGCTGAAAAGTTCTTTCAATTTTTGAAACAAAATCGCACAAATCAAGATTCCAAAATAATAAAGAAACAAAATATACTACGGGAAATTTCAACATTTAAAAATGGCTTGTTTGAAGATGATGGAGTTAAGAAACTTCGTGTAACATCTGTATTTCGATACCTTTTTTCACATTTCGATGATTATGAAATTTGTCAGGAACTTTGTCAGGACATTATCTGTCATTCAACAGGAAATCAGACAAAGGAAAAACAAGACTCTAAAACCAACTTAAGCCTCTATCAAGAACTCATTTCCAGTTGTATCATATATCACAATGAGCAAAGTGCTAAAATACAAGATTCCGAGCTAGAATATATCCAACTTAACCATAAAGATTTATTCACAGATAGTGAGTGGAATCAAATTAAATTGTTTGAATGGAATTTTCAGAACTATACTTCAGTAAGGGATGGAACAAGATATGAAACTTTATTAGAAAAGAAGTTCAAGTTTTATGAGTTGTGTAGGACAACTGTAGCAAGCGCTGTTGCTTTACAACCTGTGTGTGAAAAAGCAATACGTACAAATTTAGCTAGAAAGGCAGTCTCTGATGTAACTTTAAATGGAATATTAGTAACTGCAAATTCAAAGCACAGACCTGAGTTAATAGAAATCGAAGTAAGAAATGTTGTAAAGACTTCTTTCGGTATTGAGTTGATTAGAAATGTTTTATGCATTGGTTGTAGCAAGAATTGCTCTCATAAAGCTGGGGTTCATTTGATACTTGAGCTTTCTGCAAATGTGGACCTTTCTATAATAAATGACATATCGACTTTGCTTTCAAATTACATCCAACGCACACATTTTGAATTTGTCAGAGAAATGCATTTTCTAAAGGAAGGAAGTATAGAAACAAAAGCAGATGGTTTCCCACCAAGATTTTGTACAAGAGATTTGATTCAGAACAGAAAAATAAACGACAAAATTGTACACTCTATTCTGTCAAAAGGCAATGAAAATGATGACAGCTTAGGTTCACAAGAAAGTTGTTTGCATGGCACTTTTTGCACAGCTTGTTTTAATGAGTATGAGAAACATTTAAATTACCCTTTGAATGTATATTCATTTGACATTACTAAGGAATGGACAATTTTTATGCCTTTGCCGTTACGATTGTTCTTTGAAAATATTTTCGTAAAAAAGGATACAACACATGAGACAAAAGTTTCGAAATTATCTTCATTGTATTGTCTAACTGAGGCACTGTTTAACATCAGGAATAAACATTACCATGGTATCACACAAGATGTTAACACTGATGAATTGCTTATTCACTATCACAATGTGTCATCAGTTTTCGAAGTTACATCACATGTTGGCTTAACACAGTCACAAAGGACAGGTGACAGACGTCTGAAGTATAATGCAGATCCAGAACTTTGTTATTACCAAACATACTTAAGACAATATTCCCTTAGTTACAAAGCAGTTCATGACTCAGTTGAATGCAAACATGATGTTTCATTACAGCAATGTCATTTAGCCTTGTTAATGGATAACTTAGTTCATCTAACAATTAAAACTGATCCGCTACCTGGGGAGTCAAGGACAAACCAGATATGTACCTTGCCTCTGACTATAAAAGGAATCCCTAAAGACTCATGCTTAGTAGAAAGCTGGCATGGTGAGGACTGCGATGGTTCTGAACACTGCATATGCAAAAACCAAGATAAATTATCAAAGACCGATATCAACACTGTGTTTTTGGATCTTAATGATGATGAGAAGAAAATTTACAAAACTTTTAAAAGGGAATCGCTATGGACAATAGGACATATTTGGAATAAAATGGAAATTATCAATCTTATAGACAAGGATCCAACTAAACCTGGAAACATAACCAGTGCCAATGCAGCTGGGGAAGAATTGAATAAGACATTTGAATCACTGACCTTAGAGACAAGTATTGACATGGCTGAGGCTGACCCATTGACAGATGTAGATAAAAGTATGGAATCGTTATCCTTAAATGAAGATGAGGAAGAGCTTGTAGATAAAAGTATGGAATCGTTATCCTTAAAAGAAGACGAGGAAGAGCTTGTAAATATCATACATGAGACAGGAGAAAGCGACAGTGATGGGGAGTTAAGCCTACCTGAAATGCCATCTCCAAATTTGTCAATGATAGAAAGTGATTCGGATACCATTAGTTTGGAAGATTATGAGTTACAACTTGAAGATGATACTGAAAATATCCTAGAAATTGAAATGTTACTCAGAGCTGTAAACAACTCAGATAGTCAGAAAGGAACAGAGAGTGATGATACACAACGTCCTGAAAAAGCATCTAGTGGTGAAAATAACCAATTAGAGGAATCTGAAAACAACCATGAAAGTGTAGAGACCACATCTGTTGGTGATGGTGATGGGAACAGCCCATTTAGAATATTTTTGCCAAGGCCAATATTAACCCGACATCCACCACCTGCATCAGGTCGTGATGATGATATTAATGTCTTAAGAAGTGTATTAGATGACATTCTATTAAAACTTGAAATTTCAAAGACAAATGAGAGAGTTCTTTTTGCACCAGATTTCAAAATAGCTAACAATCTCTTTAAACTAATGGACAGCAACCCAAAATATCAAGCCTTTTTACCAGAATTTCCTGTTCTACATTTACGAAAGTCAAAAATTACAAATCTAATATCCGCTTACAAAGATTCAGGACTAATTCATATACTCCAGTATATGAAAGATGACGAAAATGAAAAGACTGGGCTAAACTGTTAACAATTGCAAATATTGAGACAGCAACAAGAAACATATGGAGACTTTCAACTGCAATCCATGTAACACTTTGTATTGCTTTTTTGAAGAGTTTACCAAACAATGAAGCTCAAACCTTGCTGAGATTGTTTGAAAGTTCATCTTCCACACAGACATTTAATGACCAGTTTGGAAATAAAATTGAAGATTTTATAAAGGTGTCATGCGAACAGAATGCAACATTTTGCCTGCATCATGAGATTATGATACATTGTGATGAGATAGTTGCAATAGGCATCTCTGAGAGAATAGGAGGGACAGATGGCCATAATTTGTTGTTAGCAAGTGTTAAGTCATCGCTACCATTTTCATTTTTGAATGGTGCATCGAGCTATGCTGGCTTTTGTTCAAGATTGTTACTGGAGCACTATCAAGCTGGATTGTTTCATAAGAATTTTAAGCAATCAATGTACACTTTGCCCTACGATGATAGCAACGTAAATTTTGGTTTGGACACCTTGAGGGAAATTGATCACAGATCTGCAAAGAAGTGTATCCGACCTGGATCAACACTTGAAACCCTACTGCCAAAAATGTCAACTGTTGATAAACAAAAACAACTTCATGCAGTCAGGAAATCTATTGTATGTGGCCAAACAGTCGGAGATGATGACATCGATAAAGTTGATAACAAGGCAGTAAAGTCTTCCGCTTCAAAATATTTAGGAAAGAAACTGTCTGCATCTGACAAAGAACACATTGAAAGGACTATTAAGCTTATGCTAAGACAAAATGCATTTCATACTGAAAAAGACTTAATTCCAAGAAATATCTACCATTCAAATCTCCCAGAAGTATCAACTGTAATACTGGATAAAAACACATATGATGTAGGAAGATACCTAATAAAAAGGTTTGCATGTGACAAAAAATATCTGGATTTGACACAGGAAGATTATCCTTCCTTGGAGGATATGAATGGACCTAAAGAGCTGATAAGCCGTGTAAAAAGGAATCAGAGTGTAACTATCAAAAGAACAACATGTAAACCGAAAAACAAACCAAAAACAGACAGAGATCGGGAAGAAAAGCAGCGAACAGCAAAAGTAAAAAAACTATCTAAAGTAATTGACTGCATGTCCTCAAGCAAGAACACATGCCAAGCTGTTTTGAAACCAGATGGGTCCAAAAATATGACAAACAAATCAGCAGGGGTTAAGAAAGCCTTAATAAATCTTATAAAAAGATGTCTGCAAAGTGATACAGCAACAAATCCGAAACTTGACAGTAGTAACACGGAACTAAACAACTTAATACTTACTGATTTCACTACACTTCCACTTGCAATACAACAGTCTGGAGTATTATCTATCGTCGAATTTGCTGGAACCAAATTCAAAGTGTTTGCAACATCTGGACAACAATACTTAAATTATATTTCGAATGGAATTGTAAAGAAGTTGTTGAATTATCTTCCCAACTTGGAGCGCATAATAATATGTGAGGAAAAATATGCATTTACACCTAATGACTTTAAAGCCAACACCAGACAGAAACGTAAGCTGAAAGAGAAGGTTACAATATCCCACTTAAAAGAAGACCAAGAAATTGTTAGTTCAGAAAATTTTAGCAAACAAGCAGTGGTTGGTACAATGGCTGGAAAAATTCTAATAAGCCGATACTTAGCAACACAAATGGAACATTTAAAGATCAAAGCTGACTTAGAGATTAATGTTGATAGCGAAGCCTATACATCAAAATGCAACTGCCAAAAAGAACATGACGAAAGCTGTTCAAGGTACACAATACCAGTACGAGTGATGTATAACAAACAGACCGGATACGTTAAAGAAGGATTTATAGATGAAGTAAAACAAAGAAAAGGAGAGGCTGAAATGGCCCAGGCAGACTGGTTACTGGATGCTGACATACAAAAAAGCTTAGGTAACGGCAAATGTGTAGTTAACTATGTTACATCAGCTGACATTGACACTGTAGTCATACACATATTAGCAGTTAGCCAGTTCTGGCCAAGGAATGAAGACAACACTTTTAAATATCCTGTGTATCTTATACTTCAGAAGAAGAAACCAGAGTTATTTAACATTACTGGACTGTTGACACTTTTTGAAAAAACATACAACAGAAATATCGGGCTAACTATAGCATGCGTCCTGTCTATGGGTGGTAATGACTTTTTGCCAAACTTTCATGGGATTTCTCATGATAGTTTATTATCAGAGGTCTTGAAAGATGAAGACTTGCGCAACAACTTAGTGACTGTGTCTAGAGACGAACATCAACTTCATCTAAGCAAACGATTCCTTCTCAACACAAACATGTACATCTGTCTATACAAACGAATGTATTGTCCCTCAAATCTAAAAAATGAGTTACTATTACTCGAGGAAATACGGCAACTTACAATAAAACCTCCCGATAAAGACTTTAAACATCCCCAAAACTGGATGCCACCAAAGACAGCCTTACAGCAATTAGGGAAATTAGTACAATGTCAACTGGATTACTTTGAAACAATAGGACATCATGAGGCATCTTTACCTAACTTTATTTCCAAAGGTTGTTTAAGCAAACTCGACGATGGATCTATTCAGATTGAACTGGGATCGGACACATTTATCCAAGATCAAAAATCACTTATCACAATAGAAGAAAATACACTCAAGGAGAAACTGAGACAATGCCAACAGTCAGACAACAAAAAGAGCAGAGCAACAAAACGGAGGTTACTGGACACACCACAGAAAGGGAAAAGTGGCAAAAGGGTACAGACACAATCTACTCCAAGGTACTTTGATTTCATGTCTAAAATATTACAATATTATATTTATTCATTTATTTATTAGGAGTTATATTTAATGTAAGTTAATAGTAAGGCATTAAGCATTTGTCTTTTGAGGAGGCATGGGTTTTTTTTCAAGGACTATAATGAAAGCAAAAAATGTTTTATGAAGCAAATTTTTTTTTTCTCAAAAATTCTGAATAAAAAAAAAGATATTAAAAAAATTGCCAACCACATTACAAGAATTGTAGATGCCTAATTAATATTGCTTTTTATCACTGTAAAAATAAGGGCAAAATGTTTTTGATTTTTTATATGTACTTCATGTAAAATCCATCGGAAAGGAACTTTTAAACAGGAAATTCATGATGATTAGTCTTTTGCTATATGGACATGTATAAATGATATATATATTGAAGCTGTTAAATGTGAAAATTTCATCATTTTGGAACCATAAACTAGGGACAATTTCACTCCTTCTTTAGACTTTAAATAAACTTGCTAAACTATTTACCATTTGAATGTAATTATCGAAACCATTCAATAATTAGTTGAATTAGAAATATTAATATTTTGATTTATATCTATATAGAGGTTATTTTTTATTTTCAGAAAATTGAAGACTACAGATTAAAACTGAGAAACAAATTAATGCGGTGGACATAATCCTTCTTTGTGTATTTATCATAATTTGACTTGTATTGTGATTTATTTTTCTGTGTAACACTTTAAAACCGAAAATGTAATTATTAAAACATCGTCTGCTACTATAAACATATTGTTTGTGTTACATATGTTATCAGCAATAGAGGTACAGCTTATCTCAGTATGGGTCACATTCCTAGTGCAATTAGAATTGTCAATCAAGAAGGGTGATCATTTTGATCAACAAACCAGAGCTTTGTCGCTGGAGTAATTACATCGAGTTCGACATGTTACACGTGGACAGATTGATCGCTTCAGCCATTTAACCACTTTGTTGACAGTAAAAATCATTTTTGTCGTCTGTATCAAATGCCGCATGAATTTTATTGAAAAGATTTCCTATTGACAAAAACGGGGGCTTTGATGTTCATTAACATATATTTTCACTTTCATTAAGCTGATAGACATCTTGACAGCAAGAATGTGGCCATTATATCCTAAAATATTAAAGGAAATTACATTTTTCTCTATAATCCGTTTTTACATCTTTTTCTGTTGAGAAGAATTGTATCATGATTGGCAACACATATACTTTCATCCCTCATAGAAAATTAGAAAGCCTACAACTACAAAATCAGCACGCGTTTGGCCGGATAGAAAACGACTTTTAATATTTTTCAAATTAGTTTCATGAATAATAAGTTGTATATAAATGTCTAAGATAGTATATATAATCTCCGTTGTCTGTCATTGTTTTTTTCATACCTATATATTGTATGTTATCAACTATGACAACTCAAAGCGGATTGCCGGCTAGGATTTACATGTAGATCCTGCAGCTATGACTGTCATATCCTATAAGACGGCGAGACAGGACGAGGACAGGACACCAGATGTACTACGAAATTAGTTTTAAAGTTTACAACAAATATATGATAAAGGTTAACTAATCATGCAAGAGTACATTTATAACAGTATCAAAAAGTCAAGTTTTATACTTTATGACATTGAACTGAGACTTCTATATATACTGTTAAAAAATAGTCTCAGCAAAAAAGTCGAGTTTTATACTTTATGACATTGAACTAAGACTTCTATATATACTGTTAAAATAGTCTCAGCAAAAAAGTCGAGTTTTATACTTTATGACATTGAACTAAGACTTCTATATATACTGTTAAAATAGTCTCAGCATTGAAGTATTGTCAAATCTGATCTTTATGATTTCGTTTGAAGACTCTTTTCTTACTCACGACTTATTGTTTTGTTCTATAGTTTCAGTTATATGTGCTGAATCTAGGCAAAAAGTTCAGAATGTTGAGTGCTACCAATTGTCCAAATATGTCAAAACTGTTAGACGACTTCATATCGAGGTGCTATTGTCCATAGATACTGTAGCCAGCCTTAAACGACAAATCTTATTTTTTCCCGTTTTTGCCTGATATTTTTAAAACTATAACAGATAGAGAGAAAATTTTAATTGCAAAAATGATCATCAAAACAAGGTCTACATTTAGTACAAATACGTTTAATGTTCGAAATCAACAGTCAGTCATCTCCATATTAGAGTTATTGCCCCTCTAGAATTACAATAATTATGAAGGAATCATCTGATGACACCTTACTAGAGGTATTGAATTTTTCAATTTTTATGTGTTTTGCATAAAATGATAATAAATGAATAAGACCTTTTAAAAAATATCAACAAGGCAAGATCTTCTTACAAATCAAATTTTACCAATATAGTTAAAAGACTGTCACTCTTTATGGGAGTGATTACCCTTAAATGGAGATTTTTTAAACTCTTTTGTGTTTTAAGCAAAGATGATAAAGACAACTTAACTAAACTACAAGATGAACAAAACAGAGATTTTTGTCATGAATTCTATTCTCGTCTACAATGTTGGAGAGTGTCCTTTGTTGAATATTCACAGAGACCAAGGTGAGAGACACAGGCTCTTTATAGCCTCTAGTTTTTAAAGCAGTAACTAAGACATGAGGCTGAGGTCAAGTATAAAACACATACACCAGACATTGATAGTGAAATGCAAGATTTAAAATTATAATTGAACATATTATCTAAGTTAAACTTTTAAGTAATCGAATATAAGGGTGAAAGACAAATTGAGGCTCCTATTAACTAGCTTTACCACCAAATTCAAATTTAGCAAACATTGCAGAAATTCAATGAAGCATAAATGTTGAAGTTGGGTCATATTATCTCCACAGAGAAATGATATGTGCTGATGCAAATATAACTGCACACCAAACATTATTGGCTTACCATTCTTTATTACCTTTAATTCTACCTTATCACAAACTGAAACAATTTGTTGACACAGCTGTCTTGAATAACAAGTCTCATCTCTGTGACTCTGTGAATGTGGTTTTGTTTTTAGTTGGAATTGACTCTGAACTAGCCACCATTAACTGAATGTACTCTTAGATCAGAACATTGTTTTTTCGGGGGTCATTTTGTTAGTTTTTTGTATGTGTTTAGTACCTCTTCCAATGATTTTGATTAATTGTCCTTATGTTGTGCAGTCAAAACATCATCTCGGGTTAGGAAAGGGTTGGAAGCTCACAGAAAAGTATAACCCTAATATGTTCTGTATGCCCTTGTACATAGTCAGGAGCCTTTAAATTTAGGCTGTATTAGGTTGCTGTCCCCATTGTTCAGTTTTTAATTTTATCAGTAATTAGGCCTTTGGTTTTTTATTTTTTTTATTTTGTTAAAACATTTTATCATGCTAGAGTCTTTCATAGCTTAATACCAAATGGTATTGGTACCGCCCATTGTTGTAGGCCATACACTGCCCATTTGTGGTTTAAATCCTTGACCTTAGGTCTCTGTTGGTGGAATGCTGTCAAATTGGCAATCATACCATATCTCGTATTGGTACACTTTATACGAAAAGTATTAAAATGACTCTGCTGCTAACACCAGATAAGAATCCCTGTGTTTTTATATTGAGACATTTGTTGCATGCAAGACATTTGAAGCATCAACCATTTGCAATTGATGTTTATAAACTATAACATTTCCTTCAGCAATGAATCGCCAAAATCTTGGTCATAACCCTTTTTTGGCATATATTATATAAAGTGGCGTGGAGCGGAGATAGTTAAACGATATTTGCTACAGTAAAATCAAGTTTTATGAAGGCCAAGCTTAAAATACAATACAGTTATCTCTATTTTAATGCCACATATTAAAATAAATGTCATTTAATAAATATTTTGGCTTAAAAATGGCATAAATGAAAAAGTCTGCGAAACTGTTGCATCGTCTTTAGCATCTGTAAACAATCATATGTATACTCTGGATGTCAAACATGAATACTAAAGGTATTTTTACTTTTTGTACGCTTCAGAAAGGTTTCAATATAGACAAAAAGAAGATTTTGAGGCTCAAAATCTGACTATCTTGTTTATCTTTTGAGAAACTACATACCCGAAAAAAAAAATCGGAATTCAAAATGGTGGATTTCTTAGTTACGAACAGGTAGAATGTGGACTTTAACCCCTCAAAATATTTGTCAACGTCCAATGAAAATTATAGTTACAAACTTATTGCATTAGAATAATTATTGTGTATAAGTTTATTAACATTTGGGTGCGACAAACTAAAGTTAGAAAACTGAAACCAATTTTGGGATGTACAGATGTATGGACGTACCAAGAACAAGGGTAAACATAATGCCCCCTCCACAACTGGGGCAAAAGTCTCACTTTGAAAGCAAATATCATTTGACAGAGGCTGCTGTTAATATAAACTGCCCATTTTAGGGTCAACATGAAAAGATAGCATTTCAAAGATTGAATGGTATCTTTGGTAGAAATGGCTGACGATAATAAAAAAGAATTGTATACTGACTTTTTTATTCAACAAGAAGGACTAGAGATAAATCACCTGTAAGTATATATACATATATACCGGTATATATATACAATAATATATATATACAACCAAACAATGAACATACAGACTAGCTTGTATTTGATGTAAAATAATAAAATTCTAAAAAAAAATCCCAAGACTTAAACTCTAAATAAAGATAAAATTATAATTTGTAATGTAGTATTAAAGTCTCCAATATATTTTTTTGTATTATAGATTTACATAAGGTCATTTTTTTGTTTTTTAATAAATTCAGGGATCTAAACTGAAAAGGTGGTTTAGTGTCTAGAAATTGAAAAAGAAAATGAGAAACTTAAAACAGAAAGTTGTTTCCAGATTTGTAGATACATTTACTCTATATTGAGTGTAAAATTGTCTTACATTGATGAAATATTCTGATTTAATGTTGCTATAAAAAGTTCAATTTTCTCTTTATTTTCTGAAAATGTTTAATAATACTTTTCTCTTCTTGTCATTTTAAGTTTCAAATCTAAATTTAGAAAAAAATATTTTGTAAAAGAAAGATACAAGTCTACAAAATTAGTTTAGAGTCCTAAACCACCTTTCATTTCTTCTGAAAATATAACACAGTAATTTGATTAGAATATCTCCTTAGTGCAAAATTCTATGCATGTTTTTGTTTCTTGAATCTACAAGAAAAGAAAATGTCCCCCTCCCCCTCCCTGTATCAAAACAAATCAAAGTCCTTGACCTTTAGTTAAAATGTGAGATTCATACAAATGTGGCAGCACAAAGTATTGCACCTCAAATCAAATATCCTTAATCCTGAAAAATGAGAAAAATAAATACATCATAAAAATCTTGTTTAATCCTATTACAAATGAAAAATAAAACTATTTATGATGATGAAAAATCTACAAAAGTGTATGCACAAAAACTTTGAACGTATCATCTTACCAAATGGAATTGAAAATGAGAAATAAAATTTTTCATTAGAACAGAAATATCTCTATATTAAAAAGACTTAACCAAACTAACAACAATAATACATCTAACAGAATACCATCCTATGGTACAATATTTAAAGTCAGATAACTCTTAATACATTAATAATGTTAGCCAAACAAGGATTTATCTCCATATCAAGTCGAGATATCAATTGGGAAGAAGTCAAAATGTTTCTTTTCATCATTAACTTCTTTAAAATATAGAAATAAGGGATTAAGATCAATTCTATGAAAATTACAACATTATAAATCCAACTTAATGCCTTGATTGCATTTAAAATTGCACTCAATTCTGTTTACAACTTCAAAGGTTAAAAATCCTAGATTTCAGAACAAAAAGAGTTTCTTATTGTAAGAAATATAAAATACATATCATACTAAGCTACCATTTTTTTTCTTCTAAAATTTAAAGCAATGGATGATCAAAATTAAAGTGTTGTCCATCCACTACACAGACCTTTCTACGTCTTTAAAATAACAAAATAAAAATGGTATTTAGTGTTAAGGAAAAAAATTCCAATTTTAAAAATAAAAATTCAGGTATACAATATGAACACAAAATTACAAACTATAAATGGAATGTTAACATTTTTTTCACAAATTCCAGGGATGAACTATTGGATTGGCTCCAAAGATAAATCCTTAGAATTCATTCTAGTCCATAGGTCCATCCTAAGTTTTTCAGCCTGTCATATCTTTTTTTTTTATTTCAATATTTATAAGTATGGATATTTCATTATAAATAAAGTAATAATATAATATATACAAAATTAGCACTAAACTCTTGGAAAGTAAACAAAGTTTGTTTTGGATTTCACTTTAAAGTAAATTTAATTTATCTTATTTTAAATATAAATATATAATGATATGCACAGTGACTAAGAAAATAATTAAAAAAAAATCAGACTTCTGAAAAAAAACACAATAAGTTGAAGTAATTCCATTATAAAATGTTCTTCTTTTCATACAGACACTCTGTTCTCTGTACAAAAAATAGTCATAAAGTTAAACTGAAATGTTAAAAATAACAGTTATTTTGTTTTTTAAGAATATTTTGTAAAATGAGTAGCACTGATCGGCCATTTTTTTTTAACAAAGGTAAAATTATACTTCAATTTCAAATAACAAACAAACTGAATCTGAATATTAAATTAGTCACATGATCTATCATTATATCTAAAAATAGCAATTACTCAACATCCACACAAGAAACATTATCATTCATTCAGATATAATCACTTGAACTCCATACTCTGGGAATGTACATACAATGTATCTCCCATATAAAGTTCACAATAATCAAGTCTCATTTGGCATACTTAAAATTTTCCAGTCCTTGAAGAATTGATCTGTTGTTTTTTACCGATAGTTACTGATAAAAAACAGCAAAATAATCCTGTATCTTAGGTATGAATTATATCATTTATGGACAAAACAGTGTCCTTGCAAAAAGAAAAAAATCATGTCCTTATCATTAAAGAATATGGTGTCTTTTGCAATAATAAATACAATTTATAAACAAGTAAAGTTTTAACGATTTACATATTTTTTTATGAATGTTTTTGACTAAAAAATGTCATACTTATGTACATGCATTACTAAGAAAAAGAACACAAAAAGTTACATAAGTGCTTTACAAAAACAACAAAATATTTCTGTTCAAAACTTCCATTTCATTTTCTTTTTTTTGGGGAGAAAAAATTTACATATTCTCAATTTCATACATAAGATTAATATGCTTCAGTAAATTTGAAATCTGTATTTATGTAAAACAGTTAAGAAACCACAATATTGATAATAAGAAAAACTTTCTAAATGTTATAGTAGTGAAGAAAAGTTTGGACTGTCAATCATTTTAATGATACTGATGATTCCTGAACTCTGACCTGCAGCCAATGGGAGACATCACATATGATAGAACCGGTACATATCATTATATCCCCTAGTTCATAAAGAGCCTGGACTTGGACTTCCATATCCGCTTGACAAATCGTCACTGAGACTCTGAGTTTGTCTTTTGATTTGAGTCAGTGCATTGTAATTAAATGGCATGTTAGCAAAGACCATTCTTTCTTCATAATCGTATTCACACAATATTTTGTTATCACACAAGTAGAATTTGTCTCCAACACAAAATCTGAAGTAGAAAAAAAAATGTGTTATATGCCTCGAAGAAAAATTGTGTATATAAGGTCAAATATAAACAATAAGAAATAACATGATACTCAAGGAGATGAGTTTGTTTGACTTATCCATTAAAGTTGACACAATTAAGATATCTTGAAGGTGATTTAGAAAGAATATGGAAAAAATATGAGTTATCTCCCCTTAAAATGATTTTTTTGTAAAATGCTGTACCATTCATGTCAACACATGATTTATTGTTGTTTTCCATTATTGCGTTATATAAACTGCAGCAGCATGCAAATTCAGGGCAAAACTATTGAACATTAGATTTCTTCAGATCACTTTGGTATAAAGAATATTTAGTACTCATTCCGTCGTTCCTACATTTTCATTAATCCTTTGAACAACTATTTGGTATTCAATAATAGAACTAGCTGAGGTTCCCTGTGCTTATTTTATATATCAAATCAGGTCATTAAGAAGAAATGTTTTTTACCTGTGATTACATTGTTGACAAGCAAAACATTCCAGGTGATACACGTTACTTTTGGCTCTCATAACCATTTCAAATGCTGGAATCATTTTACTGCAAGCAGCACAATAACCTGTGGTACCAAATAATCTGAAATATACAATATTCATCGGTCAGCTAAATGTTGATGTTCCGAGAATGAACTTTTGGCCCAAGGAATTTTGTGGCCTAAATTACATGGGTCCATCTATACCATGTTAATCAGATTTTTTGTAGATAGCCTGGTTGACATTCTAAAAGGATTTTTAACTTAGACCTAAAACTGGAAGTAGTGTTTTCATTGACCTGTAAGATTTGTTCTTTTTTCAGTTTCTATAATGGTTATTTTGTTGCTAACTTAGTATCAGATACCTAACTGCAATATTTGTTTCAAGTTTAATTTGGGGCTATGGCAATCTATGTCTGGATGTAGAAAGCGTTAGTGTTTTGAACAAGGGGACATTTTATAAACAGTGAATTTACAGAAAATAACTATGTCAATGATATTCTATGTCAACACAAAAGGGCTGGCTATGATTGGACCCTTGACAATTACATTTACATTACAAACTGAGATTTTTTATCTAGCTATCAATCATACACAAAACAAACACTCACCTCAAATAATCTCTCCTGCACAATAACAAGTTAGCCTTGGCAAACAGTGTAGATCCCACCTCTCCTAGTCGACAATCACAGCAGGAACACTTCAGACAGTCCTCGTGCCAGTACTGGTCCATGGCCTTTAACATGTACCGTTCTGATATCTCCTTCTTACAGCCAGTACACTCCTGCTTTACTCCAAGACTGGAGGCCGACTCCTGTGATATCTGCATTTGACCTGAAAAAAGAACAGGAATATAGAAGTCTAAAAATAATACTTTCAAGGGTAGATTCTGGGTTGAAAGGAAAGAGGGTGTAATTATCTGTAATGGTAAAAGTTGTGGCTTCTCTGCAAGCAAAGCAAGGTGAATGACTTTTTAAGATTTTATTCAATCACAAGGTAGAGGTAGGTAGGTGCATACATCCTCTATATTCCCACCTGACACTGACTATACATGTAATACTGGTAACTTTAACTGATAGACTGGAATTCCAGTGTAATGGATTGATTGTCTACAGTTTGCTGCCTCATAAGCTCTATGGTGGCATGTACAAAAAGGGGTTAAATTACCTTAAAATACAAATCGTAATAGCTTATGTCAGTGGCGGATCCAGCCATTTAAAAAAGGGGGGGTTCCAAATATATGTTTCCATTCAAATGCATTGATCGGCTAAAAAAAAGGGGGGTTCCAATCCCCGGAACCCCCCCCCCCCCCCTTGGATCCGCCAATGCTTATGTGTATATGAACTCTTCTATTTTAATATGATCTGACCAAGAATTTCTCTTATTAAACAAACATTTTTCATAAGCTTTCACAGAACACCACAATTTGAAACATGTGGTATGATTTCCAAGGAGAAAATTCATGTTGCCATCTTACTTTAATAATACATTTTTATTGGTGGTTTCCATCATTTTGTGTTGATTGTACAAATGTATTATAAACCCTATTTCTTCTTTCAAAGGATTCAGTAAACAATGTATATTATATATACTGTAAATGTATTTTTGGTATAAAATAAGAAAATAAATTTAGGATATAACAAAAATTTTTATTCCTCAATATTTAAAAGCAATTTATTTCGACAAAATATATCAAAACAGTTCATTCAGTAAAATAACTGCACGAGGAAGACATCTCAATATCTGAACACAGAAAATATATACACAACATGAATGTTAATATCAATACACTTAAATATCTATCTTTCCTATAACATAACTACATACGAAAATATTTAGTAAACCTGAGAAAATATTTAGTAAACCTGACCTTAAGAGTGCGTTTACATCCAAGAAAGTGTCCGAGACAACTGTTTTGCACACAGAATGTTAAATAATCTGGTATAATTACACCAATCTAACTTCTATTTATCATTTACTGGCAAATTAATGTTCCCTAATGTCATAACTACATCGTTCTCTAATGGAACTGTTTGTATAACTTACATATGGTAAATTTCAACACAAAATATTTTTATAATGGTGTGTGATATGAAACTATTTGGCTGGAAGGCTGAGTACTGAAAAACCTCCGTAATTAATAAAGCAGAAATGAAATATGAAAATGCAATTTGTCTTGGCCAGGTGTATAGGGTGATTAAGTTGTACACATTACAAATCTATCATACAGAGTTAATGTTCAGCTTCTCGTAAATTACACTAATTAAAAGAAACTTACTTTTTAGTACAAGGTTTTATTAATGGAACGGAACAGCTATTAAGTATAACTTTTCTTTTATAATACAAAGAAAAGATGAAATCGAAATAAGATTTTTAAATTAATTTTTTGATCCAGTGATTAACTTTCACATTATTAAATATCGTTAGATAAGTAGTATGGGTTCATGTTGACCTTTCTGAATATTATATAAAGTCCACCTTTGTGCCCATCGGCAAACTATTGCAATGATGTTATGATATAAGGAGTTTAGTCAGTACAATTTCTTACAGTATTTACAGAAATGTTCTAATAAAAAGACAAAGTTTTTATAAATATAAATCATTATATGCCTATAACTTTTGGGGTTTTGAAACTTTTTCTCAATTAAACTATACCAGTACATGAATAAGTCACCAGCTTCAAAATACAAGTACTTTCACATAAATTAAAAGTATGACATTTAAAAAATACTAGAACACACCCGCGAAATCGCGGGGAAATAGAGCGTATGTAAACTGTAAAAAAATATACTGACTGGAGAATTTCAGGAGAGGTATCAAAATTCAAAGGTACTTAGGGACTGGGCACATTTTTTTGCCCTCCTCCTATTTTCCAAATACTGATTTTTATACCTTCTGTTTTTCTGTACTCTAT